>NC_056739.1:1551932867-1551956612 GCF_019279795.1 Protopterus annectens | reverse complement strand
GATGCGAGGAAGATAGAGCTTGACAAAAATGTATAATCAGAGTTGCAGAGAAGGATCAAATATTGGATTGCATATCCTGTTTTCATTATAAAGCAGCAGAATGAACTGAGCATCATGCTGAATATATTCAAGTGCAAAGGGCTCATTGACTTTCCATGCCATCTCTGAAGAGGGGAATAAAAACTATGGCAGACTTTACTAGACACTGAAATGGATGTATGTTAGAGTTGAGAAGACTTGTGAGAGAAGAGAGACTATTATTTGACCATTTGCAATGGCAATAACAGAATGCAGATTGAGAGATTTGAAATTTCACTTGTATCCTAGTGTATTTTGAATGTTTTTTTCTGTACAGTGATAACACTTTCATGAATTCTCAGGAGGGTACAAATATAATTAGAAATGATAGAACTGTGAAGGAATGAATTGGAGAGAGAAATGAGAAGAGAATTCATGAAGAAGTCAAAAGTCATAGAAAAATGAGAGTAGTTTAAATGATCAGTGGCAGGCAAGGACACTGGAACTTTTGCAGCCTAAATAGCACAGAAACCAGAAGCTGCTAGTCATCTAGGTAAGCCTGTGAGTTAAGTGACCTTTAGTGAAATAAACAAAGTTAATCACTAATTTGTAAATGTATTGCATTATTAGAATGTACTAAAGTACAGAAAAAGGAAACCATAAATAGACTTGAATCAGTTTATCGTAAAACCAGTTTCAGTACAAGTAGGAGAGGCACTCATTTGAGGAAACAAATTCTCTTCCTCCCACCAGAATACAGTAGGGGTGGGGGTGATGAGGATGCTGTGCTTCTCCCTTTGTGTCTGCATGTAGAGGTTTCAGTTTATTTATCTGCATAACTTGCATGTTTTTTATTAAATGGCTTATTGAAAAGCTTCAATAATAAAGTTACTGTAAGAAATGGCTTGATTTAAGAGGGGAGCAATAGGATGAGATGTTATAAGTAGTGAGACACCTAGCAATTGGAGTTATCAGATGATGACAATGCAAACACATTTGTCTGTCATTTTTGTGGGAGGGGGTGTACATAATATGATCAAATGCTTTTTTGTCCCTATTTTTATTTGATTAAGAATGTTTCTGTGATGTATTATGACCTGGGTGAATATTTTTTTTTTTTTAAATGATACATAAACTAGTTGTTAAAGATACATTACAGGAAAGAAGGGATTTAAACAAAGAAATGAAGATAATAAAAGAGGATGACATTATCAATAAGGAACATGAATATGTTAAAAACAATCAACAAAAATGTGTGTTTACATACTTGCAAGTGTTAGATCCATGGATATTAACATTGCAGGAGGCACTCTTGGAAGTTTCAGACCATGATGTATTGATTAGAAAAATTGGCCAGGAAGGCATAGCCTTCTCCACTTTGAGAGCTATGAAGAAATTTGTTATATTAATTTTTTTTCTAAATGTCCACTAAAACTCTAAGATATAGTCGTAGATGGAAGGCAGTTGCTTTGTATGAGATAATGGTTAGGAGAAATGATGCTGACCGTGTTTAGTGTAACACATCCATAATAACTGAGATAATTGCTTTTTAAGATGGCATTATTTAACTTGAGACTAAAATGTGAGTGCAACTTCAACAGAAGTGAGAGGTGTCACTAGTGTCAGATGTGTTTCTAGAATTGGTTACCGACAGGTACAATATGTTACATCAGAACACGCAGGCAAGTTAAACTTCATGAAATATCTTGTTCAGATAATGTTTTATTTACAGTTTAAGAAGATAATGTTTTATTTACAGTTTAAGATTGTTTGGTATGAACTCATCTGGAAATACATTGTAGATGTTTTTAAAATGCAATTATTTATTGTATACTGCTGTGAGAGGTTAGAGAAACCAAATTTTTAATGTTGCAGTGGAATGGACAATGTTATCAGATTAGTATTAGTTTAAAAGTAGAATTAAGATCCATTTAAAAACACAGTGCAATTAGTTTGACATAGCAAGGTATGGACTCTGAGGTTGGATTTGGCACAGTTCTAGAATAAAGTAATAGAAGAGGAAGATAACCTTTGTGGAGAGATAGTAAATGAAAGACCAATTTGAGGAAGGATCTGGATAACAAATGAGAGATTTTTTTGTAAATCAATAAAAAATAAATACTTTTATATTTCACTAGACTAGTAGAAAATGCCGTTAGATTAAGACAGCAGAGGACACATTGCATGATACTAGCTGTTACATAAAAGGGTAATGAATGGCAAGATAACTGGAAACCAAGTATTCATAATGGAACACTTTAGTCAGTAGTTTAATAATATATATATATATATATATATATATATATATATATATATATATATATATATATATATATTTCTCAAACAAAGTAGTGGAGGGTAAATTTTAAGCTTTGTTATACAATCTAGTGTTACCTAAATTTAATAAATTTGGAGGAAAGTTAATTGGGTGAATTAGTGTTACAATAGAAGAAAAACTATTCAAATATTAATAAAACATGGTTGGGAAAAAGTTCTGGTGGTGATGACCTACTGATTGAAGTATTGGAGTATAGAAAAAAGAAAAAAACAGTACTTAATTTGTTTGAATTATTTAATAAAATCAGACAGGAATAGTTAGTACCAAGATCATAAAATGGAGCAGCAGTTCTAACACTAAAGGAGGGGAATGATTTTATTTTGCCATTGTAATGTATGCCTATATTGGTGTTAAGGCATGACTAAAAATTGCTTATGGCTGTGGCGACCCCTAACCGGGAAAAGCTGAAAGATACAACAATGGCTGTGATGCTGAATAGAGGGGCGACACCGGCACAAAAACTAATAGACCATGAAAAGTATGGATTTGGAGCAGAAATAACATTTTTGATAATTTATTAAATATAGCATTATTAAATATTTGGTGCAAGACAGAGAATCAGTGGCAGAGAAGACTTTTAAAAGAAAGGAATGGTTTTATCTGATGGAGGTACTGAAGCAGTTAGGCTTTATGAATATATTCATTGAATAGATGAGAGCAGTTTATATTAAGTCCAAGGTACAAATTAAACATATGCTGGAATTTTATTTCTTATAACAAAAGCTCAAGAAACTTGGCAGGGATTTCTGTATTGCTGTTTCTGTTTGCTTTATACTTGGAGAGTACAGAAATATTGGAAATTAATTCAAAATATGTTCATTTTTCAATGGTTGGATTGTTTTGCCTGAATATAAATAGGATATTGAGATGCTATTTAATATACTAGACAAGTTTGAAAGAGTGCAAGGATATAAAGATGAAACAGAAATTTGGGATAAGTGAAACATCTGTTAAATAAAGAAGAGATGTAGGATTTATGTTTTACCAATAGGTTATAGTAAAACTGATATTCCTGATGAGTGTGGCTTGAGTCATTGGAAGCAAAGGCTTTATGATTATATGTTGGAACAGCTAATACAGTATGATAAGTGAATCCGTTGTCAACATGCAGCTCAGATAGTTGGACTCCTGAAATATCTGAAGCTAGAACACAAGGGGATATTGAGGATATAGAAAAAAATGGGCTTAATAGGAATTATAATGAACAAGCCACTGAAGGGCAAAAATATTTTATTGGGCACTAGGAAAGAAATCCCATTACCCATGCAGTTAAGCAGAACGCACAAAGCTTTGATTGAGCTGGGAGGAAGTAAGACATGAGCTAAGGCAAGAGTGAGAGAACATTTCAGGAGTCCCAGTAACTACAAAAAATGGGAAAGTATAAGCTGGATGCCATAATATAGTGTGAAGTTATATTGTTTTATATTTTTGCATGGAAATCTTTTCATAAATATATACTACAAACTTTTAAAAGATGTAATCAAATGTAGATGCAAGTTGTTGACCAAATGAAGAAAAGATAGTGTGGATACAGAAAAGAACATAGTTTGGTCTTTTTTTTAGACTGTACAACTATAAATGAGCTGCAGTTAATATGGATTTTCTTTTCTAAGTTTGAAATACTGATTACCAAACATTTGATGATATTGTGTTAAGACAATACGTTAGTGTAGTAAGTTGGAAAGAAAATATTTCAATGTCATTTTCTGAGAAAACAAAAACAGGAAAGTTAAAATGAAAAAAAAGTGTGTGTGTGTATGTATTTATATATATGTATATATATATGTATATATATATATATATGTGTGTGTGTATATATAGCTACTTCAGTAGACCAAACTTTTAAATGTTCATATGGCCGAGACCATAACATCGAACATTTAAAAGTTCCAACACTGAAATAAAACAATTAAACGTTTGTAGCAGCAATCCACACACCCTCCCGCTACTTAAATATACCACCTCTGAGATTGCACTACATTGCGGAAAGGGGAAATCTTCCCATTCCGCACTGTACTGTGATCTCGAGTCATTCTGTTCAAACTTTTAAAAGTTCGATCACATGTTCTCGGCCATATGAGCTTCAGACTTTTAAAAGTTCATTCAACTGAAGGGGGCATATATATATATATATATATATATATATATATATATATATATATATATATATATACAGGGGCATCACACTATATATATATATATATATATATATATATATATAATATATATTCGTGTGTGATATATATATATATATATATATATATATATTGTACATTACACAATAGAATTGGTCACCCTTTGGTAAGGGCCCTATAGTAGCTGATAAGTAAGGGTGGTTGGTGGCAGTTGGCATTACCTTATAGTCTGGGCAGAAGGGGGCATAGCAAACCTGTGCCAGCCTTCCCCAGGAGTGTGTGTATATAAATCAGATCTCAAAGTGTGTGTGTGTGTGTGTGTGTGTGTGTGCTACTTGGGCAGGGATATGATGCACTGGTTGGACAGAGAGGGTGCTGGAGGTTTTGGCTTGACCACTTGGCTAAGTTCTTATCCCTATAGTTGTGCCAGTGGGGAGTCTTAATGGGGATCTGTAGAGAGGAGAAACCAGTCACAGACTGACTGTGATCTGTGTGTGCTCTTAAGGGAAAATTGTACTTTACTGTGTGTGCACTTGTCATCCTCCCAATTTGCACATCCCTCAATGGTGTTAGTGGAGAGGATTGAGGCTCCTTGATTACTGGGCCAGTGCAGGGGCATCACACACAGATGACAAGTGCACTAACAGTAAAGTACAATTTTCCCTTAAGAGCACACAGAGATCACAGTCAGTCTGTGACTGGTTTCTCCTTCTCTCTACAGATCCCCATTAAGACTCCCCACTGGCACAACTATAGGGATAAGAACTTAGCCAAGTGGTCAAGCCAAAACCTCCTGCACCCTCTCTGTCCAACTAGTGCATCATATCCCTGCCCAAGTAGCACACACACACACACACACACACACACACACACACACACACACACACACACACACACACACTTTGAGATCTGATTTATATACACACACTCCTGGGGAAGGCTGGCACAGGTTTGCTATGCCCCCTTCTGCCCAGACTATAAGGTAATGCCAACTGCCACCAACCACCCTTACTTATCAGCTACTATAGGGCCCTTACCAAAGGGTGACCAATTCTATTGTGTAATGTACTATTATCCAAATGGTCAGTGTGTCTAAGACTAAGGCTATTTAGGCGTGGCCTATATAGTGTTACCAAATGTATATGCAAGTACTATAAGACCTTAAATATCTCTAAACAAAACCAGCCATGATTAAAAGGTTTAAATATATTTAATAATGAATAATAAAAGAACAAGACAATACTCTAACACAATACAGTGACAGCAGAGTTCGGAATCACATGAACATTTTTAAAACAACATGCAGGACAGTCTCACATTAATAAAGAAAGCATCTAAACTGATCTTACTGTAGTCTAGCTATTTCTAAGAAAAACTGTGCAGAGCAAGGCAAATACAAGTCCTGAGTGGATGTTTACAGGTCCAGAGACAAATAGAAAATGCACAGACTTTCTCTGAGAGAGTTCTTAAGTTAATAATGCACATTACTGCTGGGTTAGCTAGATGACATCACTATTTGATACCTGCCATTAGTTCCCAGGCTAATGCACATTACTGTTGGGTTAGCTAGATGACATCACTATTTGATACCTGCCATTAGTTCCCAGGCTAATGCACATTACTGCTGGGTTAGCTAGATGACATCACTATTTGATACCTGCCATTAGTTCCCAGGCTAATGCACATTACTGCTGGGTTAGCTAGATGACATCACTATTTGATACCTGCCATTAGTTCCCAGGCTAAATAGATACCAACAGTATTTAACATGTCTCCATGAAAAATACTCAACTCTTAGAAGCTTATCTGAAACTGGAAGTTGTAAAACAATTAACGCTCGTAAACCTAGTAATTATTTCTGTCTTAAAACAATAGAAAGAAACTCTTAACTGTAGGCATTCTGTCTTCTAGCTGTGATAAACACAATTGTAAAACTCTCTACTTTTTTCTTAGAGTTTGCAAGTTAACTCTGTATGTCCCGATTTCTACTATGAAAACATACATTTGCACAGGCGCATAGTCCATATACATTTCTGCTGTTTTCCAGCAGGGTGCCCTGTGGTTACATTTTTGAAGTTCAGCACATAACATAAAGGTTACTTACATTTGTAGACAAGCCCATGGATCATATTAATATTTACAATAACATAGAATTATTTACAAAATTCTAGCTAGCTGGGTTGGCAGCCTTCACATATCGTATAGAGTGATGTTACTTTGTTAATGGCTGAGATACAAAAGAGGGAGAACAGAGCTAAAGAAGTGTATTGTAAAAAGTGTGTTGCAAGATTAAAGTGAAAGTTCTCAGTGAGGGAGGTGGAAATTCTGAGCTTAAATGGAGTGGTTGGTAGAATTCAGTAAGTATTTTGTGTGCTAATTAATGTAAAACAATGCACCGGTAATGGAACATAGAGTTGTATGATTACATAATAAGAACATGGAATTAATTTTATAGTATGTTATGTTGTATTAAGTGTTCATGTTAACTCACTGAAGTAAATTTGAGTTAATGACAATAATGCAAAATAGAATTGCTAAAAACTACTTTGTGAACCTCAAGATACATTTTGTTTTTCCCAGGGGTAATCTTCCATATCCTCAGACCTGGATAAAACGACCCTATACAACAATCGGGAAAAGTACAGAAGGCATGATGTAAATTAGTGCAGAAAGTAGTTTTAGGTAAAATTACTTTACAACATCAGCACTTGCTGAAACAGCAGAGTTAAAGCCGTCAGGCTACTATTATTATGTTACTGTTTTGTCCTCGGTAGAGAGTTGCATTTCTTTTTTTTTTTTTTATCTGAAATGCCAAATGATAAAGTTAAAAAGTAAATGGAAAATATGTATAATGAAGAAGTATAATATATATAATGTGTATAATATGTACAATGAATAATATATATAATATGCGTATAATGAAGTATATATATATATATATATATGTATAGAAAAATATAATGTATATAATATTTATATTATGTATAATGAAAAAGTATAATATATGTATGTGTAATGAAAAAGTGTAATATATATATATATATATATATATATATATATATATATAAAATGTCTTATGAAGTATAATATATATATGTGTATATGTACAATGAATAATATATATATATATATATATATATATATATTTATAATGCGTATAATGAAGTATATATATATATATATATATATATATATATATATGTGTATAATAAAATATAATCTATATAATATTTATATTATGTATAATTAAAAAGTATAATATATGTATGTGTAATGAAAAAGTGTAATATATATATGTATAAAATATGTCTTATGAAGTATAGGGTTGGGAAGGGTAGCCTAATGGTTAAGGTGTTTGCCTTGTGAACACAAGGTGCAGGGTTTGAGTCTCACAAGGGATAATTGGCTAGGCTTACAATGGCTCACAAGGGCAGTTAGCCTAGTACTAACCTATGAACCTATAATATGTATATATGTGTATAATATGTATAATGAAGTATTATATGTATAATGAAAAAGTGGACCATGAACAGGAGTGATAAGAAGAGGAATAATGAAGGCATTAAATAATGCTCTGAAAAGGAAAACATCCTTGAAATAAGTATGGATTTGAAGGAGGTGATAGAATAATTATCATTGCAAATGTTTAGTTTGAAATTAACTATTTTTACCCTAGATTCAATAAATGTAGTTTGGGACAAACTAAGTTGTCCTGGTCCCACGAGCAGGGGTAAAGGGATGGGGGTGGGTATAGAAGTTAGAAATGAATTGGAGTCTTTGCAGGTAGGTTGGATAGTGGGATTGTAGTGGTGAAAGGGTTAAAGAGAAAGGGAGAGGTTAAAGGAAGTGATGTAGGGGGAGGAGGGACTTAGGATTAAGTGCTAGGGATTAAGGGAAGTAGGTACATTTTGGCATGAGTTGGTGGCCCTCCCACCCTCCCTTTTTTGGATATGAATGGAAGATGTTGGGCAGTTTAAGGCGGAGAAGAGGGACAGGATTGTCCTCTTCTGATCCCCCTCTAAGGAAGGTGGTTATTCATTGGTTAATTGTTTGGTCAGGAGGTAAGCAGGTACGCTGCCTATTTAAGTAAGGTACACTGCCCAAGTGGAGGGAGGTATCAGGGCAAATAGGTAGACTGCCCTGAGGTATATTCATCTAGGGTGAGTAGTGACGCTGCCCTGAGATCATTGCTGATGAAGATAATTGATGTTGTTTTGTGTGTATAAGCTCATTGTACAACAGTGTTCAATAAAGGTCGTCAAATGGCTTTGTGTTTGGTGTGGTTTATTTAAAGGGAGGCCGGGCAAAGTTTAGTTTTTCTAAAAAAAGAATAATGGATTATACTGTTCTGGGATGAGTGTCGAGGTTGTCAGCTGAGGTGAAGCAAACTGAAGGAACAAAGTATGACAGTGTATTAGGGGCTGTACTCAGGACAGTGGACAAGGGTTTGAGAAGGAACAAAAACAGGAGAAGGTTATTGTGGCTACAAAGGAATGAGCTACTAATTATGACAAAAGTGACTGTAAAGAGGTGGAGGACAGACAGAGGACAGTGGCGAAGGCAAATACAACTTTGAAAGGGAGTTGTGAGAAGGCATTAAGAAGGAAAATAAGTGTGTCTCTGTGTAGAGCAGAAGAGGGGGGGGGCAATGCTGGCCAGACTGATCAAAGATGGGAGGGACGTCACAGATTACTGGGAAAAATGTTAAAGATCTACTTCATGTGGCCTTTCTACAGAGTTTGAGTCCTTGCACCTTCATTTGCCCATGTGTGACACTGAGCAGATCACTTGACAGTGCTTTTGGGCTGCCTTTGAAAGGGGACAATTGGACAGAGCTGGAGAAGAGAGAATACTGCCTTCCCCTAGGGAAGATAAATCAGAAGGATCAGATGGGCCATCTCCCAGAGTCCTTAGAAATTTGACTACTGAGTCTTCAGGAAAGCAACCAATACTGGCTCATGAACAGCAGGGCCTGTCAGTCAAAGCTGATAAAATTTTAGAAATTAATTTGACAGAGTGTCTGGCAAATTTATATTATCTTGACTTTAGAGCAAACCATTTGACTCATTCACACAGGATGCTCATTGGAAAAATGGAGAAGTTGGAGATTGAACCTAGACCAAGGTAATGGACAACAGAAAGATTAAATGTTCGAACACAGTGTCATGGAGAGAAGGACACTATTAGGAATTAGAAAATGGAGTGCTAAAATGGTGTCTCAGCACTCTTCAGTGATTTTTGTCTCTGTCATGTGTAAGAAAACTGGGAACAGGATTGGTCTCTATTGATGGCACAAGCTGGTGCAGTAGTGGGGTATAAAGGAGGACTCTAACAAATTATTTGTAAAGGTGGTATGAAGGGGCAGAAGGGTAGTAGTTGAATTTCAATGCTGGAAAAAGCAAAATATTGCATTCAAGCCACCACAAGCATCGGGTGAAATATCTGATGAGGATGTGGACCCAGTGACTAGAGTTGAGAAAAAGGGAGCAGGAGTGTAATTTCACCTGCAAGCAGGAAGGTGGGATGCATCTTGTGGGAGATAAACTCTAGAAGCAAAGATGTAATGCTTCACTCTTCAAGGCCTTGATCAGGCCACATATTTTACACTGTGTTTGTGCTTCTGGAGGCCGTAGAAGTTAAAGGATGTCAGGGTGCATGAAGTTGTCCAGAGGAAAACCACCAGAGAGATTTATAGAACTGAGGAGGAAGAGAAGGAATAAGTCAACAAAACCAGAAGAAAAGAGAACTGTTTTCACCTGAGACATGTCTGTACACAGCATCACATCATGGTATCCTGAATAGGAAGGAGAGAGGGAACACTGACGAGGCACAGGTGGTACATTGTTCAGTCTAACTTACTCCCAGAATCTCCAAAAGTAATCCTTCAGAGAAAGGGTTGCTAAATCTGGATTGACCTACCAGAGCTAGTAATGGAGATGGATTCCAGAGTTATGCAAGAGGAGATTGGAGAGGTGGAGAAAGCAGATTTAAGAAGAGATTGGACAGGTGAAGAAAGCATGAAGGAGAAGCTAATGATGGAAGGAAGTTAAAATGTTAAAAATATTTAAATGAAAGACTAGGTATTAGTATTGTGTAATTCTGCCATTAGGCAAATGCAATATAAGGTGCTGTTGGCAGTTTATGAATATTTATATATGTAAAGTCCACTGATAAATGCCTGTCACATGTTTGTCATATCTGTAGTTTCAATAACACATGCGTGCGTACTTTCACTGTCTCTCTCTCACACACACATGCACACTTTCACTGTCTCTCTCACACACACATGCACACTTTCACTGTCTCTCTCACACACGCATGCACACTTTCACTGTCTCTCTCTCTCACACACACACACACACACACACACACACACACACACACACACACACACACACACACACACACACCACTTTCACTGCTCAGAAAGAGAAGACCTTCTTGATGAATTTTGTACGAACCCTTTTCCTAGAGAGGGGCTATCTGGATGGTCTTATAACACCATTAAAAACCCTTATCCTTAAAGAATGGGGTATAAGATATATACTCCTGCTTAGAAAGGTGGAAAATCCTAATCAAATAGAGGAAGTTGAAGTTATAACCGAAATAGGACCTACACAGCCCCCAAGTCCTAGGACACTGTATCTTGTGGTTACTTATGACCAGAATATGAGCTGGGTGAAAAGAACCATAAGGGGGATTTTTTTTTTTTTTTTTTTTTTTAAAATGCCCAATAGACTTGAGGTGTTTAATCATAGTTTACAAAACAGTTATAGAATCTGTTTGATGTACTGTTTTGTGTGGGATCAATAAACCATTGGCACTGTTGTTTATCGAAGGGATAGCCTTTACTGGAGCCTTGAACTGAAGTTTTGTGAGTTTCTGGGTTATTGTTACTTCAGTTGTCTGACTTGGTGATTCAGCTTTTTTTTTTAATCTCAGGCTATCTTTTCTTCTCTCTCTCTTTTTCCTTTTTATTTCTTTTCTCCTTTTCTCTCATTCTGACACTTACTGAAGTAGCGATAGTCACGATCTTATGCCTGTGCCTGTAAGGCTTGTCACTGAGATCATACAGTACTCTTGTTTTTTCAGCCACTCATTTCTCATGCCTGCCTTAAGCTGCAATTCATAACATTGTATATAGTACTTCTAGTAAGCCTCAGCGTGGTTTTCAGAAGTGATACTTACTTTTGCCTTTCCCCAGGTGCTTCTCTAGCAGTGATTCTAGCTGCTATGGTTACCTTAGGGAACTACCTGCAGTGATCTACACTCTCTCTCCTTTTTCTAGCATTCTTCAGAATCCTCACTTCTGTGGAGGATTTTATGGTGTGTAGAGATTCAATGGAAGCTAATTAATATGGCATTGAGTCAAACAGCTATTCAGAATTATGCCACTAATAGCAACAATAGGAGTCCTTTGGATAGCTTAATGTTACCGGAAGGAATGCTCTCCTGGATAGGTTGTCTTTTACTGCCCTTTTTTGGCATGCATGACCAGAAGTGATTCATTTCCTTCATCTTTTTGACAGGTCATCTGAAATTAATGTTATAGATGGGTAGACTATACTTTCTTATACATCTTTAGGAAAATATCTGGGAACTATAGAGAAATTGCAAGCATGCACGCGCGCGCGCACACACACACACATTCATTTAGTCTCTAATTGTACTGCTTCATGTTTGTCTTGAATCATTACACATGATAACACACAGCATTACTAAACAGTGTGTGTGATAGCACACAGCGTTATTAAACAGCGAGTGTGATAGCACACAATGTTATTAAACAGCACATGTGAGGCATGGAAGTACTCAGATGCAGCCTGGAGTACTAAAATAGTATTAGTGATGGTTTATTTTACTGATCATTGTGACCAATAAGTAAATGTAGTTTGGTTTACCTTTGCTCATGAGCTTGGCAGATGAACAGGAGCTGAATGGATTATGAATTCTTATTCTTGGATGCAGTTATTAAAGCTGAAGGTCATGCTGAAAGCCAACAGATCCCAGGCATTCCCTAATGGAAAATAATTAACTACTAATCAGAGAAACATAACATGTAGTAAAACGATATGCTCCATTGTTCTATAATTTTGACAAAGCACTTTTACACTGAAACTCTTTCCATTAATTAATGTGAAATTAATGAAGATGATTTAATTTATATTCTTTTAATAACTCTTGGCAAAGAGGTGCAATAACTATTAACACAGTAAGTCTCGGCTGTAAAAAATGGTCATAAAAGTCATACTGAAATGTATTATTTAATTTCTCAGCAGTAACATTACAAAGTTAAGATATTTACTTCATTATGCATCTTTTCATGTTGAGATACATTTTGCTTGACAGTGATTCTAACAGCACATTGTGACTTTTATAAGTATCCCTCAGTCATTTTTGTCACTAATGCAAATATTAGAGGCCTGCATTAAAGTAATGTTTTTCAACCACTTAATTAAACAATTTGTTTTTGTTTCAGTATAGATAAATGTAACATTTTGTAAAGATAATGCATGCATCAGCTCTAATGTTCATTTTGCTGAAAATGCACTCATCTTTGCATGTTTTCAAAACACTGCTTATTAATTGTGTGAAAATGAATCCTTTAATAAGGAGCAAGCCAACAGACAGAGTAATTTGCAAGTTAATTAGACAGAAATGGTACCTTAGATCGTTCATCCTGTTTATATCCTTACAGGATGACAGATACTGACATGAGTAGTAATTCTTTTCAGCAATAATCGTGTTAAAATAATACTTTGATTAATACGTTGCTGTGATAGCCTGGAGCCAACACAAAGATTTGTCACTTTGCATATTACTAGTATAACCTTTAAAACTATTTATTTTTAGTAGTGTAGTTTAACTCCTCTCATTAGAGCAAAATAAACATTTTCTTAAATTCATGCCGGAGTACAAAACACTTTTGTAAGAATAATTTCAGGCTTATCCATGTTTGTATTTTTTGTTCACTATTGCAAAGAAATTTTCAACACAATTAGCTGAGTTAACTTTTTTCTACACCTCTTTAACAGCCTGCCTTAAATAAAGTGCCATATTTTTCTTATGATACACATTATCTGTTTTGTCACTACAGTATTTTTTTTGGTTTTTTGAATTCAGACTGAAGTTAGAAGATCTTACATTGTATGTATAGTTGTGATTTCTACTCTTAGAGCAGTGAAATGACTGACCAAGATTTCTAACATTCAGTCTCTCAGCACCAATAATTTGCTAATCACACTAGCTATTTATGCTAAATAATTGAGTAACCTGAAAAATTGTTGACAATCAAGGAAAAGTTATAACTTTGAAATTCCTAGCATGTAATTTATGATCAGTGCACACAGTGCATGGAAAACTTAATATAGTGATTAGATTTGGATAGCAACTGTAATATATTTAGTTTTTAATACTAAAAACAATTAGCCATGTGTGTAACAGACCTGTTGCCTGACATATGAATATCTGTTTCCTGCAGACAGTGGCTGAATTAAGAAGGGCCATTGTCTGTTAAAGCAGTGGCACCAAAGTCTTTTCATTAACTATTAATGTACACCCATTAGGAACGCTTTTCCTGAATGGTTATTTTTATTGTACAGCACATCATAGAGCTCTGCATATGGCACTTAATAAGGGTAACCATTTGAAATGCCAGGACTTACAGTGCTGAGTCTTGGAGTGTGAAGGCTGACACAAAATCTGGACTTACAGTATGTATACCAAGTCCGACTTGACCATTTCTGAAAATATTCCCTTTTCTCTGAGGTTTGACAATATCCGAGTTAGTATATATACATTTGTTGAGTGTTGGGAGATTGCTCCCACATTAAAGAATGCGAGGGGGCTTGTCCCCTGCAAAAAACACGTTTAAAGGAGAAGAGCGATTCACTTTTCCTTCTCTGATCTTTTCTTAGCTTAGACCCATAAAATAATTTAGTGAAAAGGCACTCCAGTGTCCACAAAGTGCAGAGGGGAAGGAGCTTATGTAGTTCTGCAGCACAGCAGATCCCATCCTAGTGTAGGTTCAAAACTACTGCTGTACACAAGCTTAGATGTTAAGCTGATTTATTTATTTTTTAACCTTTCACAGTTTTCTCAGTTTTAGGCATACATTCTTAGCTTTATGGCATAATAGGCTGAATGTTCTGCTTATGAGATGCATATCTAGCTTCAGATAAGTCTGAAAGGGAAACGGACACATCACTACAGTCATTGTTACAAGCTCTAAAAATCATGATTGAGTACACTTTGAAAAGCAGTGCTCTTTGCTGTTGATTATCTTTATTATAGTTGATAGTGTCTTTTTTAAATTCTTTTGTTAACAGTGTGAAGTGGTCCTCATTCCCTTTTCAGCTACCATCCAGGCCTGGAGGATAAAGATGAACTAATATATATGACCAGTTTACAATAGCCAATCAACCAGCATAGTTTTTGAGAAAGGGAAGGAACCTGAAATGTCCAAAGGAAACCCAGATATACACTGGGAGAAGATGTAAACTCTAGGTAATACCCACAGGACCAGCTTAAGCCCCAATTTCTAATGTGAGGCAGAAATCTTAAACACTGGGTCTGTGCACTGACACTTATGAAACTGGTAGAAACACATTTCCTGATATTTACTCTAAACCTCTACCTGTGACATCCTGGCAATACACTGAATCTGCTTCATTAAATGGTCTGTCTCTCATCTAGTTGCAGTTTGATTTCTGCAAGCACTCTATGTCCTGATCCCCCTCAGTACAACACACAACACCAAATGATGTTCGACAACCTTTATTAAAACTTTATTAAATACAACTTTATTGAACAACATTCTTAATGTATTAATCACAGCATAAACATCCATGAAACCATTTACCAGGTCAGCATATCCCCGCTCACCCTGCCCAAAATGAGCAGCAGCACCACTGCTTACTCTCACTTACCAAAGCAGTGTCCTGTGCTTACTTTCACTGCCAAAACTCTTTAAATCTAGCACCCAACACCAGTTGTTCAACAGAAGAGGGACAAGTCTGCCCCTCTTCTCCACCTACCAGCCTGACACAGGTCATTCCTCCTCACTTACTGCAAGAAATCACCAAACCCTCTAAAAACAAAGCCAAGCACACATTAAATAAATCCAACCTGAATGCACTCAAGTACACGCCATCCTCTCTGAACCAAACTGGGTCCCTGTCAAAATCCCTATCCTCTGTTGTCTGAATAACCCAATTGACCAGCTGCCTCGACTACCTAAAATTAACAAACCCATGAGCCCACTCTATAGCTACAAAAATGTCAGCATTTCTCCAAAATAAATGTGGTAGTATTACAGACCACCCAGTGCACATACTTGGATATAACCTCTTTAAAGGGGCAAAATACTTTAATATCCTATATACCAACTGTCACTTTGGGATTACATCCAAGTCGTTACCTGCCAAATGAACCACTAAAACATGCAGGAACCCAATCCATGACTGTATGCTTGCATCATCCATGAGCTGATGCCATCTGAGGCCACTGATACCATGCCATATGACTCTCCACTTGAAGCAATGTAAACCCAACTTGCCACCATTTGGCATAACAGTCGCCTGCTTCACCGCTCAATGAATGTAGGAATGACTCAAAATAACAATCTCCTTTCCTAGAGAGAAGCAAAAAAAAAAAAAAAAAAAAACAACCACCTGACTAATTATCTAATGTAAGATAATTAGGCATTTGAAGACAGACCCACCCTCTTAATAACTTCAACTGACCTGCCTTCTCTTGTTAAATCAGAAGCCCTTCCAATGCAAAAATGGATAGAAAATCTCTCTCTCTCCCAGAAAACTAACACACACACACACTGCCTTAACATACACCTTCCTTGTAGAAATTGTCCAAGACTGCTGCAACAACAATCTGGTTATTTCAGTTCAATCTTTCACACCTTGTCTGGCAACACCACCGGTACACCTGCTGCCTCTAAATATTGGAACCTGGAAAAATGAAAACAAGGCAAACTGTCAGCAATTCCTTTCCTAGCAACTGCCATATGCATTCCTGTGTGTGACTGGGAAGAAAGAGGTAATTGGGAACATATTTTCTGGGAGTGCAGTGAGTTAGAGGACTTTAAGGATACATTGCAGAATGCACCATCAGGGATGCTGTGTGGGCAGATTGGTGTGACGAGGGAGATAATTTTTCTGAGCTATGATGCAGAATCGGAACTGCCTAGACATGCTAAGGCCTTGCTGTGTATATTTAGGGTGGCTGCCTAAAAAGAAATTACTAGAAAATGGAAATCCGAATCTAAACCAACTATACTAGAAGTAGTTACTATAGTAACAGATATAAAACAACTGGAATTGCGATCCTTAGGAAAGTGTAGGAGCAAACTATGTAGAAAAAATGGGAATTGTGGAAACAATACATACAGGGGATGAATGAGGTTTAAAAGAAGACAGGACTTAAATGAGCTATGTAATGTTAGACTGAAAAGGATTGGATAGATAAGTTATGTATAATGTTTGCATCTGGGAGTGTGTCAGTATGCTTTGCAATGTTAAATGCTTGCAACTAGGAGAGTGTCTATGTAGTTTTCTTTTCATTTATGTAAATGTATGGTTGTCTATCGTAAGTGATGCTTTAATAAAGATGTTTGTCCCGGTTCCCATCAATAAACACACATCACACCAAATGATCTTTGATGACCTTTATCAAAATTCCATAAACATAGCTTCATCGACCAACTAATGTTTTCATTTATTAATTGCCAGCATAAACATCCATATAACAGTTATCTTAGGGCAGGGTGACCCCGCTCACCCAGACCAAGTAAGCAGCATTCTTACCTCTGCTCACTTACTTTTACTTATCAAGCAGCATCCAACCTCTCAGATGAATTTCCCAGCATCCATAATAACAGTTTACTTAGGGCAGCATGACCCCACTCGCCTTGAACAAGTAAGCAGCATCCTTGCCTCCACTCACTCAGATTAACTTATCAAGCAGGATCCAACAGCTCACTTGAATTTCCTAACTCATTGAAATAAGCATCCAATCAAATAAGCAGCGTCCTCACCTCCACTTGCTTACTTATACTTGTCAAGCAGCATCCAACCGCTCACTTGCATTTACCAGTTCATTGAAATGAACCAGCAACACCAGAGCGGGAAGAGAAGAGGGACAAGCCCAGCCCTCCTCTCCACCTACCAGCCTGACCAGGCTGTTCCCCCTCCTTCATTCCAAAACTTCCAACAAACCCGCCAAAACATAAACCATACATAAAGGTCGAACCAAAGTCATTTGGTGTACTCCATACCCTCTAAACCAAATTGGATCCCTGTCATTATACTCCCAGTAAATAGCTGAACATAAATTGATGAGCCCTCCCCAAAGCCAAAATAGCCACGGTACTACCCCCAACCACACAATACCCATACCTTGATATAATCACCAATCCTGTCATCCTTCCAGCTATAACTCTAGAATTACTTCTACATCGTAAACTTCCAACAACCTAGCCGCTCATTAAAGACATTAGGCCAACATCACTTGGTGTACTCCGTCCTCACTCTCTAACCAGACTAGATCCATGTCGTCCCCTCCCAATGCCCTATTATATAAATAGCTAAAGTAGCCAGTTACCTAAATGGCAGAAATCAAACCAATGATCCCTCTCCACTGCTAAGGTAATAATCATAACCTTGTATAACCGCTGTATATTAACTAAATTCTCCATTATGCTAACCACCAACAGTAGCTTTGTAAATTATTCCCAGGTCATTACCTGCCAAATGTATCACCACCAGAATGTGAAACCCAATGCCACACAAAACCATGCAAGACCAATTGCATACCATCATACCTAACTGCACCCCTATTTAACCACCACATGTATATAATGTTCGAAATGAGATTTCCATTCCAAAATCCATTTAATAGCAATCCTGCCATCTCACTATCCATTATAAGCAAGAAAACATTGACCGTCATAACGTTTGATGTCCAACAAACCACCCTCTGAATGACTTCAATATATCCATAAAGTAATGCCACATGAAATGTAGCCCAACAAATCTTCATTTACCAACACCAACCCTTGCAACACAACTTATCTTGTCAATAGCCAATGTCTGTCAATCTTCACATTATCAAACCTACCCCAACCCTTCCAATTAATGAACCACCACCCAGATGTACCTAGACTTGTCACACATGCAGCTATTGTAGCCGCAGCTAAATCCTCCTTGACCAACTTAAATGCTTTACCTTATTCCCACACCTGACAAACAACTAAATCTCCCACCAAACTCCTCCTCACAGGCAGCTGCAACACACATTTAAACTGTCAATGCCCTACCATAAGCCTTCCTTTATAAAAAGGTGCCACAAATGCCTGCAGCAAGCCTTTAACCCTAATGCCACCTGACACCTTCATCTAACAGCATGAACAGAACCCATACCACCACCATATTAAACCGATGAAAATGAACCCTTATCCCCAATAACTCCCACTAAACCTCCTGAGCCACATTAAATTGAAACTCCAAATATTCAACATCCCCCAGTCTTCCTTCCATTCTGCCATCCAACAACCCACCCTGCAAATCATGCCCCCAACCAAACACCTCTTGCCACAGTTGTAACACATACAAACCCCATAAACAACCTTATCCATCAGCCAAAAGGCCATCCCACCCAAATGCTCCAAAAGGCACCCCAATTGCAAAACAATGCAACAACCTAGTAACCCTCACCCAAGAAGTACCAGAGTAAGCTGACCAATGTACAAATTCAGGAGAACATCCTTAATCTACTGCTTGTCCCTGGCTTTCCCCCAAAAGTATTCCTTTCCATGTGTTACCTTTGTATCTGGTAAAGAATTAAAACGTGGCCTACCTCTGCAAAAGATCCCAGAACAATGCATTGCTGAGGTCCTCCCATGTCCTCCAAAACACCCACATACCAACAATGCACCATCAAATCATACCTCCTTAAGTCATGCATATATAGAACCACCTCCTATCAGCCCAAAACAAAAGTCAAATGGTACATGTTACTCCCCCTAAAGCCCTATACCCGATATGTGACATTAGTAGAACCTGCTTGAAGAACATATTTGTCTCCCAGAAGATACCACACCTTTGGAACTAACTCCCACTTCATGTCAGACAGGTATCCCCTTGGAGAAGAGCAATAGGTGCTAAACGTAGAAATAAAGTTTAAACTTGGCTAGCTTGTAGATGCCCTAGAGCCAGTAACATAGAATTTTGCTATGATCCTGTGATTGTTGTAGCTCCACCCCCAGTGGGAACCCCAGACTCCCCTTAAACAACCCCCGACCATGGTTTTGCCCTTCCCCAAAATACCTCCTCCTCACTTGCCCCCACAATTACCTAAACTGCACCAACTCTGATGTGCCTTAATGAACACAGAATAAAGTAAGATTACCTGTGACTTTATTGTGCACTACTCCAGTGACCATTACACCCCCCCCCGCAGCATCCATTACCTTTCAAAACAACTTCCTTAAGGCCACTCACTGTTCTTTACATCAACGACGGATGCCCACTCTGCACTTTCCCATCCATGACCTCACTCCATGCAGCTACAGCAAAAAAAAAAAAAAAATCTTTGCAGTAACATCCATCATCTGACAAGACCACTTCCTGCGGACCACCAGTTGAGATGAACTCCATATTGATGCCATCTGTGACCTCATAGTATAGCACTTTTGTAGCTGAAACACTCATTGTAGTACCACCATTTGCAAAGAAAGGGCAAACGTAAATCATTTGAAATGCATAAAACATTTGCAGACAACATGCCCACCCTAAACAAATCCACCTTCCCTTGCCATATACAATGCCCTATTACTACTGGGTTAAAACAGTACATAGTTGTGACAAAAGGAATCCTTTAAACTATTAAGGATGTAATTGGATTGCAAGAACAGCCTATTAATAATGCCTAGCCTTAATCTTCTATACCAGATAAAAAATAAGGCTCCAAAACACAACTCCTTCACCTTAAGCCCACCTTTATCCCCTATATCAGTAACTGCACTACCCCTTTCACTATTCCCTTCCTCACCCCCCTAGTACTACATACTATAGCCTAAGCAGAGAACATATGCATCCCTATTACCCAACACCCTGACCTTAACCAGACCCTTGTCAGTTATCTCAGTTATGTAGTAGGTCACAATTAGAAGAAAATGCCCAGTGACTGATGATCACACTGTGTACCTGTGCAGGAACAGTCATTACCAGGGACCATGTTCTTGCCTGCGAGCAGCTCTTAAAACTCATGGCAGTGCCTGAACATTACAGCACAAGTGAACTGCCCCCCTATTAAGAGTGCTACCCATGTTAGCCACACAGCAACAAGGCTGACCAGCCTATCAAAATGGAGGCGAGGGGGCTGCAAGATCCATTCACTTGCACTGTGATCCCATACCTTTCAGAGGACAGAGACAGAAATGAAGCGTATATAAAATGTGTGCGTATACGTTCTTAGCATGGCTGATGGCATAAGGCATATTATCATGAATTTACCACTAGGAGCAGCATAATTGTATCACACGTTAGGTTATGTAAGCATACACATTTTATATGCATTCGAGAGGGAAAAAAATAAAAACACATACATATGCAGTTCTTAAAATCTGAGCTTCCAAAAATATGTAGATAAGTATAAATCCAACCAAGATTATCTTAACAGTACACAGCAACTCTTACCCATGGATGCTTCACAACCTGCAAAATATCTGAAACCGAGCCTACATTTCTGTTAATAGCAACCGACCTTGACCCAAAAATAAATATGCTACCACCGAAATCATTCACACTTGAAAGAACAGCAGCTGCTAACGGATGTGACTGGTAGCATGAATGCAAGCTTCTCGTTCTGCCTGTTAATGCACTCACCAGACAAAAATCATTGAAGATTGATGTCATGATATAATGGAGGACATTCAAGTTTCAAACTTCTTACCCTTCCAAAAATGTATTCTAAGGAAAGATCAGTTTCAAACTTCATACCCTTCCAAAAATGTATTCTAAGGAAAGACCTGTTATTCCATCAAATCCAAAGTTTGGAAGCGCAGTATTTAAAACTGACCCTATTATAGGCTGTTGTCCCTCATTATCTATGGCTTTGTCCAGATTACTTGTGCTAAGTGGTTGAGAGAGATGGCTCTCACATGCATCCACACGTACACCAGCACTCACGCGCACATATACAAATGACTTCCAGCCTTTCCTTGCATTTTTGCTGAATGTCCATGACTTATTTCTTTTTAAGTCGTTTCAATGAACAATTTCAAGCAAATAAAGCCAAACCTCAATAGCTGTGGATATGCAGATTTTGGCCTTGTTATGCACAAGCAGAGTATTTGACTAAGCATAAGAAACAAAGGGCTGTTATACCCAACTGATGTCCATTACCAATAGGGTGACTGCAAAATATCCCAACTAACTAAAACAAAGAGTGAGAAAGTCACACACATCATCAGGTGTTTCAGTTATACTGTGATTCTGAATGCCCATGACTTGGCCTGAAATTGTCCATTGAAATGACTTAAAAAGAAATAAGTCAAGGGCATTCAGAATCGCCATATACCTGAAACACCTCATGTTCATAAGGGTCATTTGCATATATTCCATGTGCCTCTGGTACAGGAGGTTTGAGAGGTCACTCGGTGGAAGTTCTAGCTTGGCTGGAGTTTTCATTTAGTTTTTACTGACTGTTTTTTCTGTGTGACCTTCTTGCTCTTTGTTTTAATACATATGAAGCAAGGAAAAGCTGGTCTCCTTCTGACATTTAAGAACTGTTTCAGAGGCAGTTCTGTCCTATTCATGTTCTTTCATACAGCAGTCCTACATCAGATCTCTTGCTGTGAATGGTCAAGAAAGCCCTTTGAAGGAAAATAGGTTAGGAATGCTGGGAGTTGTTTTATCTTTTTAACGTACTGCTTTTTTCTCCACTTGAAGACGCACCTCCCCTTATGCCAGCATTGAACAGCTATAGGAAAATATTAAAGGAAAATCTGTTTTAGATATTCCTATTACTTCACTAGTGTTCGCTTTAGGCTGATCTTTTATTAAGTGTAAGGCAATATTAGCTTGAAGAAAACATACAAAGCACCAGTCTGTAATATTACTGAGGATAAACTGCAAGACCAAAATCAATTATAGCTATATATAACACATTTCTAATCTACTCTATGTACTCTCAGACACGTATGCCATGATAACCATTACTGAGGCTTCTTCCAATGGATTTCTCTCTCTTTTACAAAACGAAGCAACCATAGGTCATTCCATGAACAATATGGACTGTTAAGGGTTACAATGTGTCCCCACATCAGCAGTTTTCCATCCCCCTTCCCCCATAATGCGGTGAGCAACCATTAGTCACGGGTGGCCCAAAGCCTGCAAAACAGCCTAACCATCACTCACAGCTCACCTGGAAGCAACCCAGCCATGGAGCAGCAAGTCATTAAATCACCACCACCAATGGCTTATCCTTGGGGAAAATCACCACAAAGAACAGTTCTTCCTTCTATGTAAGTAAATTTAAGCAGGACAACATGCTGCAAATAGATTACCTGTCCACAGAAACCCAGAGGGCTGTGAGTCACTAAAAACACCACCACCAATGATTGTTTTAGGGGAAATAATCCCAAATAACACTACTTCCAGCCATGTGATTACCTTTAAAATGTTATAACTGTAGCACACTCCACACAAACTCAAAAAATAAGAAAAAGTGAACAACGTCTAAGAGCCACTCCAATAATATTTATTGAGCGCTTTCATTTCAAAATAGAAATTTCCTCAGAATACATTAAAATGACCTGAAATCCCTTATATATCCTTCATAATGAACAATTAATGAATGAAAAACCCCACCTTCTTAAAGGTATACATGATATTCATGTTAAAAATAAATATAAGCCCATTCACAAATATGACCACCGATCTAAAAAAATGTATATATACTTATGAAACAAATAACATTACAAAAAAGTATATATATAAAAAAAACAATAATGCACATTTAAATAAAAAAATCAGCTTTAAGTCTGAGCATAGAACTGATAGAGATGGCACTGTTCAGCCATCATATATACATTGGAGTGGATCTTTCACTTGGTTCCTTTTTATTATTTTTACCTTTAAAACGTTACAACCTACTATAATAATGGATACCAGCCCACCTGAACCCATAAAGCCGTGAGTCATTAAACCAATGATTATTTTAGAGGAAAATCAGCCG
>NC_056739.1:1551837867-1551930367 GCF_019279795.1 Protopterus annectens | reverse complement strand
CATGCATTCTAGTATCAACCAGTGCCTACCTATATATATATATATATATATATATATATATATATATATATATATATAAAAATACAATTACCCACATCCTCCATGCATTCTAGTATCACCCAGTGCCTACCTATATATATATATATATATATATATATATATATATATATATATATATATATATATATAATACAATTACCCACATCCTCCATGCATTCTAGTATCACCCAGTGCCTACCTAGATATATATATATATATATATATATTTATATATATATATATATAAAATACAATTACCCACATCCTCCATGCATTCTAGTATCACCCAGTGCCTACCTATATATATATATATATATATATATATATATATATATATATATATATATATATATATATATATATATATAAAATACAATTACCCACATCCTCCATGCATTCTAGTATCACCCAATGCCTACCTATATATATATATATATATATATATATATAAAATACAACAATTACCCACATCCTCCATGCATTCTAGTATCACCCAGTGCCTACCTATATATATATATATATATATATATATATATAAAATACAACAATTACCCACCTCCTCCATGCATTCTAGTATCACCCAATGCCTACCTATATATATATATATATATAAAATACAACAATTACCCACCTCCTCCATGCATTCTAGTATCACCCAATGCCTACCTATATATATATATATATATATATATATATATATATATATATATATATATATATATATAATACAACAATTACCCACCTCCTCCATGCATTCTAGTATCACCCAATGCCTACCTATATATATATATATATATATATATATATATAAAAAATACAACAATTACCCACATCCTCCATGCATTCTAGTATCACCCAATGCCTACCTATATATATATATATATATAAACTATAACAATTACCCACCTCCTCCATGCATTCTAGTATCACCCAATGCCTACCTATATATATATATATATATAAAATACAACAATTACCCACATCCTCCATGCATTCTAGTATCACCCAATGCCTACCTATATATATATATATATATATATATATATATATATATATATATATATATAAAATACAACAATTACCCACATCCTCCATGCATTCTAGTATCACCCAATGCCTACCTATATATATATATATATATATATATATATATATATATATATATAAAATACAACAATTACCCACATCCTCCATGCATTCTAGTATCACCCAATGCCTACCTATATATATATATATATATATATATATATATATATAAAATACAACAATTACCCACATCCTCCATGCATTCTATTATCACCCAATGCCTACCTATATATATATATATATATATATATATATATATATAAAATACAACAATTACCCACCTCCTCCATGCATTCTAGTATCACCCAATGCCTACCTATATATATATATATATATATATATATATATATATATATATATATAATACAACAATTACCCACATCCTCCATGCATTCTAGTATCACCCAATGCCTACCTATATATATATATATATATATATATATATATATATATATATATATATAAAATACAACAATTACCCACCTCCTCCATGCATTCTAGTATCACCCAATGCCTACCTATATATATATATATATATATATATATATATATATATATATGTATATATATATATTTATATGTATATGTATATATATATGTATATATATATATATATATATTTATATGTATATGTATATATATATGTATATGTATATGTGTATATATATATATATATATATATATAAAATACAATTACCCACATCCTCCATGCATTCTAGTATCACCCAGTGCCTACCTATATATATATATATATATATATATATATATATATATATATATATATATATATATATATATATAAAATACAATTACCCACATCCTCCATGCATTCTAGTATCACCCAGTGCCTACCTATATATATATATATATATATATATATATATATATATATATATATATACCCACCTCCATGCATATATATATCACCCAATGCCTACCTATATATATATATATAAAATACAATTACCCACATCCTCCATGCATTCTAGTATCACCCAGTGCCTTCCTATATATATATATATATATATATATATATATATATATATATATATATATATATATATATATATAAAATACAATTACCCACATCCTCCATGCATTCTAGTATCACCCAGTGCCTACCTATATATATATATATATATATATATATATATATATATATATATATATATATAAAATACAACAATTACCCACCTCCTCCATACATTGTAGTATCGCCCAGTGCCTACCTATATATATATATATATATATATATATATAAAATACAACAATTACCCACATCCTCCATGCATTCTAGTATCACCCAGTGCCTACCTATATATATATATATATATATATATATATATATATATATATAAAATAAAACAATTACCCACATCCTCCATGCATTCTAGTATCACCCAGTGCCTACCTATATATATATATATATATATATATATATATATATATATATATATATATATAAAATACAATTACCCACATCCTCCATGCATTCTAGTATCACCCAGTGCCTACCTATATATATATATATATATATATATATATATATATATATATATATATATATATATATATATATATATATATATATATACAACAATTACCCACATCCTCCATGCATTCTAGTATCACCCAGTGCCTACCTATATATATATATATATATATATATATATATATATATATATATATATATATATATATATATATACAACAATTACCCACATCCTCCATGCATTCTAGTATCACCCAATGCCTACCTATATATATATATATATATATATATATATATATATATATATATAAAATACAACAATTACCCACATCCTCCATGCATTCTAGTATCACCCAATGCCTACCTATATATATATATATATATATATATATATATATATATATATATATATAAAATACAACAATTACCCACATCCTCCATGCATTCTAGTATCACCCAATGCCTACCTATATATATATATATATATATATATATATATATATATATATATATATATATAAAATACAACAATTACCCACATCCTCCATGCATTCTAGTATCACCCAATGCCTACCTATATATATATATATATATATATATATATATATATATATATATATAAAATACAACAATTACCCACATCCTCCATGCATTCTAGTATCACCCAATGCCTACCTATATATATATATATATATATATATATATATATATATATATATATATATATATAAAATACAACAATTACCCACATCCTCCATGCATTCTAGTATCACCCAATGCCTACCTATATATATATATATATATATATATATATATATATATATATATATATATATATAAAATACAACAATTACCCACCTCCTCCATGCATTCTAGTATCACCTAATGCCTACCTATATATATATATATATATATATATATATATATATATATATATATATATATATATAAAATACATCAATTAGCCACATCCTCCATGCATTCTAGTATCACCCAATGCCTACCTATATATATATATATATATATATATATATATATATATATATATATATATATAAAATACAACAATTACCCACCTCCTCCATGCATTCTAGTATCACCCAATGCCTACCTATATATATATATATATATATATATATATATATATATATATATATATATATATAAAATACAACAATTACCCACATCCTCCATGCATTCTAGTATCACCCAATGCCTACCTATATATATATATATATATATATATATATATAAAATACAACAATTACCCACCTCCTCCATGCATTCTAGTATCACCCAATGCCTACCTATATATATATATATATATATATATATATATATATATATATATATATATATATATATAAAATACAACAATTACCCACATCCTCCATGCATTCTAGTATCACCCAATGCCTACCCATATATATATATATATATATAAAAAATACAATTACCCACATCCTCCATGCATTCTAGTATCACCCAATGCCTACACATATATATATATATATATATATATATATATACATATATATATAAAATACAACAATTACCCACCTCCTCCATGCATTCTAGTATCACCCAATGCCTACCTATATATATATATATATATATATATATATATATATATATATATATATATATATTTATATATAAAATACAACAATTACCCACATCCTCCATGCATTCTAGTATCACCCAATGCCTACCCATATATATATATATATATATATATATATATATATATATATATATATATATACAAATACAATTACCCACATCCTCCATGCATTCTAGTATCACCCAATGCCTACCTATATATATATATATATATATATATATATATATATATATATATATAAAATACAACAATTACCCACATCCTCCATGCATTCTAGTATCACCCAATGCCTACCTATATATATATATATATATATATATATATATATATAAAATACAACAATTACCCACCTCCTCCATGCATTCTAGTATCACCCAATGCCTACCTATATATATATATATATATATAAAATACAACAATTACCCACATCCTCCATGCATTCTAGTATCGCCCAATGCCTACCTATATATATATATATATATATATATATATATATATATATATATATAAAAAATACAACAATTACCCACCTCCTCCATGCATTCTAGTATCACCCAATGCCTACCTATATATATATATATATATATATATATATAAAATACAACAATTACCCACATCCTCCATGCATTCTAGTATCACCCAATGCCTACCTATATATATATATATATATATATATATATATATATATATATAAAAAATACAACAATTACCCACCTCCTCCATGCATTCTAGTATCACCCAATGCCTACCTATATATATATATATATATATATATATATATATATATATATATAAAATACAACAATTAACCACATCCTCCATGCATTCTAGTATCACCCAATGCCTACCTATATATATATATATATATATATATATATATATATATATATATAAAATACAACAATTACCCACATCCTCCATGCATTCTAGTATCACCCAATGCCTACCTATATATATATATATATATATATATATATATATATATATAAAATACAACAATTACCCACATCCTCCATGCATTCTAGTATCACCCAATGCCTACCTATATATATATATATATATATATATATATATATATATATATATATATATATATATATATATATATATATATATATAAAATACAACAATTACCCACCTCCTCCATGCATTCTAGTATCACCCAATGCCTACCTATATATATATATATATATATATATAAAATACAACAATTACCCACATCCTCCATGCATTCTAGTATCACCCAACGCCTACCTATATATATATATATATATATATATATATATATATATATATGTATAAAATACAACAATTACCCACATCCTCCATGCATTCTAGTATCACCAAATGCCTACCTATATATATATATATATATATATATATATATATATATATATATATAAATTACAACAATTACCCACATCCTCCATGCATTCTAGTATCACGCAACGCCTACCTATCTATATATATATATATATATATATATATATAAAATACAACAATTACCCACATCCTCCATGCATTCTAGTATCACCCATTGTCTACCTATATATATATATATATAAAATACAACAATTACCCACATCCTGCATGCATTCTAGTATCACCCAACGCCTACCTATATATATATATATATATATATATATATATATATATATATATATATATATAAAATACAACAATTACCCACATCCTCCATGCATTCTAGTATCACCCAACGCCTACCTATATGTATGTATATATATATATATATATATATATATATATATATATATATATATATATATATATATATATATATATATAAAATACAACAATTACCCACATCCTCCATGCATTCTAGTATCACCCAATGCCTACCTATATATATATATATATATATATATATATATATATATATATAAAATACAACAATTACCCACATCCTCCATGCATTCTAGTATCACCCAATGCCTACCTATATATATATATATATATATATATATAAAATACAACAATTACCCACATCCTCCATGCATTCTAGTATCACCCAATGCCTACATATATATATATATATATATATATATATATATATATATAAAATACAACAATTACCCACATCCTCCATGCATTCTAGTATCACCCAATGCCTACCTATATATATATATATATATATATATATATATATATATATATATATATATACAACAATTACCCACATCCTCCATGCATTCTAGTATCACCCAATGCCTACATATATATATATATATATATATATATATATATATATATATATATATATATATATAAAATACAACAATTACCCACCTCCTCCATGCATTCTAGTATCACCCTACGCCTACCTCTTCACCAAAATGTTATGTACAGGTCATCTCAGATATAAGCTTGCAATACAGCAAGTTCAAGCTTAAATCTGACCATCTGCTCAACTACACTCGCATAAAAACCCCTTAAGCCCATCCTCACCCCTACCTCACCTCCTCCCTCCTAATTTAACCCTTCCTTACCCACAGTTATACCTGACCTCCTCCTACTTCCTTCCCAGCACTAACATCCCTCCCTGTCCCCAAATCTTTAGACCCCCCCCCATTTTGACCATCAGCTTTTAACCACTAAATGCTAAATGTTTTTCTGGACAAATTAGTTTGTTCCCAAACTTAATTTCATGTGTAGAATTCCGCTGTGACTTGGTTTCAATAAGTCCAATCTGATTCTGGTAGGTCTATTGGGAAACCATTCTACAGTGCCCATCTTGTAGTCATTTTGGAATAATTATGTATGGTGGTAGAAAAACTCAAATTTTATCTTCAGTTTCCAACATGGTATTTGATAATTTCTTCACATCTGCCATCAAGGTTCTTATTTGTCTTTCTGCCATGAAACAGACAAAAGATAATGCTATCCTGGCTAGTAAGTTGATTAAATTACTCTGATATAAGCTGACTGTATTGTCACTGATGACAGTGTGCTCAATTAAATCATAATTAGCATAACTTATTTGTAGATGAGTGATAGCAGGCATACAAAGCACTTCTGTCTTGGCTTTAAATCTGCCAGTCATCGATACATTGTTCATAAATGGTCCTTTAAAATCACAGTGCACAGTGTTTTCCAGCATTAACCTGAACCTTCACATAGGTGCATATGTCTTAAGCATGCTCTGTTTCATTTAATGTGGTGCACATATGTCTCGCACACTTTCTTAATCTCTTTAGTCTAGTCACCAGACAATTACTCTAACTAATATTGTAAATTTAACAGTGCAGCGGTGGTCTGTTTCTTATCTTATAAGGACCATTGTCTTTAGTGTCACAAAAAACATGTCCGTTTTTTCCTATTAAAAGTTCAAGTCAGGTTAGAAGACACATTTCTGAACTCTTATCAAGATTTCTTGTAGCTGGAACCTATGGTTACAAAACTTAACTTGTGAGCAATTCTAGGTCAATTCTTAGGACTTGTGTTATCAAGTCATATAGGAAATTCCCTGAAAGTGTACTGCAATTAAACAATTTGTACACTTTGCGATTCCTTCTGTAGCATTAGCTAATATTTGAAGTAAAATAACTCTATAAAGAGTTTATCAGCATTGCAGTGACGCTGGAAACTGTATTCTATTTTACTGTTACAACTGACAGTATTTTACCCAGTATCTATAGTTTTGCTGCTGCCAGGCAAACTCTTGTTCAAACCAAATAAGCTTCACAAGGATTTATTGACACCAACTTGAATTTTCTATCCTAGAAGAAATAATATAATTCTTTACTCCAAAATTCAAAGCAAGTGTTTCTTTCTCAGTTTGCAGAAGAAATGGTTCTTGATGGATGAGTAACTGGTTATTTGTCCCCAGAGGCATGGGATGCCATATGCTAAGGCACTGCAAGCAGACAGTACAGTAACTCTCTATTGTAATGTTTTAAAAATGTATAAGTTAAGATTTCCTTGTATAAATAAAGGTGTTTTATTTAAGTCATTTCCATAACTGGGATGCCTTATCTTGCAGCTGTATGTGCAGTACCCCAACACTGAACTTTAAGCTTGGATATTTCATAACAGTAATTCATGTCAGGAAACACTTGCAAGATCAGATGTGATTGGTGAAGGGCCAGCACCTTATGAACTATCTTTATATTTGCAGAAAGGTTTAGCCATTTCTTTTCCAGACATCCAAACTAGAATCTACCAAACTCTTTCATTTTGATTTTATAAGTTAGTCCAGAAGGGCATGGTGACATGGACTGCAACATTTCCGTTTCACAGTTATGGATAATTACAAATTTTAAGAACCATTCAGCATAGGCTACTGATGTATTCACTTTATACCTTGCCAGTGATCATCAAGCCTTCTAGCAATTTTAGCCACATTCAGATGTTGCATTACGGCCAGAAAAATAGTGTGAAGTCTGAAACAAGTGTAACCTGTTATACCCAAGCCTTGGTATGTATTATCATTACATCCATTTCTTATAACTGCTTTACCCTTTATATGGTCATGGAGATGTAAGATCACAGGTCTGTCATAGAATGTACAACCTCACGCATTCACACTGCATACAAATGTATGGCTAATTTGGAAGATTGGCAGTCAGCTTAATGCCTGTCATTGAGTGGAATTCAGAGCACCTGGGTAAAACCCAATCAAATGAATATATTTTAGAACCATCCTCTAGTAAGACTTGTCGATAAGCAATGCATAGATCCATTTTACAAAGTATTGTTCCCACCAGCTGTCATAGCCCATAGCTCTCCTACCCAAGGGAGCAGATACATCTCTATCACCTGATTAATGGTCCATTTATAATTACCACAAATGTGTATTGCATTATTTCTTTTCACAACAGGAACAGTCAGAGTTGCTGATTTGCTGTGCTACACTGGCCTAATAATACATTCTTGATCAAACCTTTCAAGTACTTTATCTACTTTCTCCTTCATTTCAGTTGGTATCTTTTGCAAAGTGTGACATGCTGCCTAACCAAAATTATAGCTTTACCACCAAACAGTGTTCTTGATCCAACATAAAACATTTTATTTAAACCAAGAACTTGTTGTATTGATTTACTCTGATTCATAAACTCTAGTTACAGTTTAATACTGATTTTTGGATCCTTTTCCTAATGCATAAAGATGGACCTTCAACTTTTAACACAATTAAAGTCAAAAATTCTTTCTGCTTCTTTATCCATAGCATGCAAATAGTTTATATAAGACAGACACATTTTCACGTCTACAATTTAATGTTCACAACAGAACATTTTAGGAAACTGAATAAAACATTTGATTAGATATAATTAATATTTGATGTGTCTGTATTTACTTTGGTTACACTTTATAAATTGGAGAAAATGTAAGTGCAAAGATTTTGTTCTCTTTTTCAGGACTTGTCAGAAAATTGTCAATTCATTGTTGCTTTCACATGCTTAACATTTCATATGTATGCATGCAGGTTTAATGTTTATGCCATGAAAATTATTACTTTTTTTTCTTTCTTGTGATTAGTTTTAATGATATGCTCATTTTTTGCACCCAGCTTTACCACTGTTATGGATTTTAGGCTCTCTGTAATTATACACTTATAGAATGTGATTTTTACAGTGTTAATTATTTTTATCTTTGGCATGATTTGACAGTATTCTGACTTATACTGCATAAACCTCTGCAGTGTGCTTCCTCATCTGTTGGGCATCTCTGTCTGTAGTCTCCTTACCTCGGGTGGTAATCAATATCCTGGACAATGTTAAATCTGGTTCAGAAAGTAACTTTCTCTGTCAAACTTCACAGATAATGTCACTCCTAGATTTAACTCTAAGTGCTTTATCCAAACTTAAATCAAATTCAGAGTTTGCAACATTCTTTTCAGATCAGTAATGTCCTGTACCACTATCTCCTAAGGCCATGGACTGCACTGATTAAAATCAAAAACTTTCCAGCTACCAGTGATTTAGGATCAAAATGTCTCTCCAACATTTTAATGATCTCTAATTGCAAGTTCTGAAGTAATCTTTAAGTGACTAGAACCATATGCCTGAGTAATGACATAACATGCTTCTCGGACATGTTTTTAACAAAAAAAGAAATGTTTACTTGTTTCTATATATACAAACTGTGAGGAATTAGAGTTACCATGCTTTCAAATGAAAATCAGAGTGTACCAACCTGTATTAAAGCTGTATCAAATAAAAAAATATAAACAATTGTATAAAAGATTAAAATATGCAGCATTATACTTGCCTTTTTAGTAAAGTGTAATATATGAAATAAACTGTGTAAAATGGTATAGAATTCCATTTGTTACAGTGAAAGTGTTTTACAGTTTTAAAATTAAACTAATCCTTGCAACATAGTTGTGCTCTGATATAAGGTTAATGTTTTTTAGCGACAACTGTGGGTCAAAGGATTATTTCTTTATCTGAACTGTGTCTTGCTAAATAAACCTTACTGCTCCCTTTGAATTAGGAACAGTGAAACATTAAAGCTTCTTTTAAAATATAAATCAAAACAATAGCCACAAGTTGTCTTGTTCTGGGCTAACATAATCGTAGGTGGTGTGACACCTAAATTTGAGAGCTACTCCATTGTAAGGGTGCAAACTATGCTTTTACTTGAGATAGTGACTACTTACTTAATACTTAGTTAATAATTATTTTTTCTTAACATTATTTGTGTGTTTATTTTGAATTCATTTTGCAAATTCAGTACTGTTTGTAAAAAAATTGCTTAACTTATTTGTTCCATATTATTCAACTTTAAATTCCTGTGACTGATTATTTATATAGTAGCTTAATTATTAATTGCATTTTCTAGTATCCTTTCAATAGGTGGTGTTTGCTCAAATATCAGTCCTAAGTTTTAAATATCTGAAGGTTGGATTACTTCAAAAATGAACAGTAATATGCATTCTTATGTTTTTAGTAAGCAGTTCCTATAAGTTTGCAGTGCCATCAGCTTTGGAAGTGAATGCTGGTGAGTTGCAATTTACCCCCATTCAATCCTAAAAAATATATTGCGTGCACTTGTATGTGTCTGTTCATAGACAACTTTTAATTACTGTTGGTAAAATTGCACTGAAAGACACTAGGCTCATTCTGAAGTGTTTGAAAACTTGGAGAGTTAATGAGTATAACTCTGAACTGTAGCTCCACAGTGTAAAGTTAATTTGGGTTACAGTGTCTGGCTATTTCCTAAGGAGCAGTGAACATTTGCCATACACTCTTAATGCCAATTGTCTTTTGTATATTAACTGGTAATAGTAGTGCAACTGAAGTCATGTTACCAGTTGTACTACTAACATTTCTGTTGACAATGGAGGTGGAATTTTAAGACCTTATCCTTCACACATACCATACGTCCATTGTGAGGTTTAAAGTTTTAATTTATTAACAGCTGAACTATTGAAAATCATATTGCAACTTTTTCTTCTATATGTATTATAAACTTTGAAGGAATGGTCATGTTGATCAAAATGTGCTTTTGAGCATTTTGGGCAAGCACAGACTGAACATTAACTAATCATTGAGTGACCATCACTCAGAGCACATATAGCTCTATTAATGTGATGCTGGCATCCCTTTGTAATGAAACTGCATATAAGTATACCACACTGACATTTCTGCAATAGGCTATTGAGTGAAGTTTTTCTTCGAAATGTCAGTTAATGCTTTATCTCTAGGGCATTATGTATGCTTCACTTTAAACTAGAGTTATTTTACTTCTCAGTAATATTGGCTTTTCGATTATGCATATATCAGCCAATTCACTGAAGCAACAGCAGCTGAATTGCTTCTTATAATGCTATCAGACTGAGTTTAGAAATGAAAATGAGAACTGGCAGACTGTCAGTAAGAAAGATTAAGTATAAAGAAGCAGGGTTTTTTGTATGGAGTGGGCTTGGTTTGACTATACTTCCATATTCCTTTGGTAGCTTCAGTACATGACCATGCAAATTCCACCATGGTTTTCTAGTTTAGTAGGGCACATATGAATCTTTTTGTATCATCTTTCCAAAGATCTGCTTCTGGAGCATTTCTTCCCAGGCCTTTGCTGAAAATAGGCTCTGTTCTAGTCTAACTTTTCCAGCCAACAAATGTTAAATAAATTAAAATAAATCTGTCAGTATGGCTTCAGGAAATGTCCACTCTTCCTCTTCCTGTCCTTTCATATAATTATATCTTTGTCAATAGGTCAGGTAGCTGGCACCTTTGTCACAGTACCTAAACGGTCTAGTGCTGTATTTAACATTACTTTATGTTTTATTCATATTTAAACTCATTCCTTTTTCTCATTCCTGCAGCTACCCTTCAGGTGGCACCAGCTCTTCTCCCTCTTCTTAAGGTCTGGCAGACCTGTCTTACCTGCCAACGTGACCAATGTCTGGGTCAGCAGAGATCAATGATGCTAGTGCAGCATCATGTTACTGTTGCCAGGAAGTGGACCCTAACTTTCTCTGTTACCCCATGGCAGCCTTGCAAGCTCAGCAGTCACTGACTTTGGGAGGTTACTGGTCATTTCCTTGCATGCATGACCTCCTGACTGTTTCATGCCATTTTTGCAGCAAGGTCGCCAGGCTAATAACACTGCTTTTATTACAACAAGCGTGGAGTGCCTTCTCTCCTTCCCTCTCAGATTTGTGAGCTGACATTCACCACTCTCTCCCATCCTTCCCCTGCAGTCCCTACACTCTCACCCCCTGCTCATCTCCATTTTCCATTAAACACAATTCCATTTTTTTCCTTTCATTCCAAATCATCTAAATGACTTAAAATAATCTTTTGGCTATTTTACTAACCTATGTCTGCCTTTATTGCTATAATATCTGTACATAATCATATCCATATTTATTTTATTGACCTCATTTATATTTTCAAAAAAAGGTTTTTTTTTACGTATTTTCCCACAATTGTACTACCCTTATACATAAAGAAGAAACTACATAGCATGCTTTTTAATCACAATATGTAAGTATTATTTTACTGTTTTGTATGGCATATATCTTTTTACTGGCAATCTCTATAAAAATTGACATTTTATTTACTTTTCTTTTATAACTATTTTTTTCATTCATTAAATCAACTCGTAGATTAACATAATATTGTATCATGATATTGTTATACCATGCTTTTCTCTTATTTTCAATTTCATCAATTTTTATTTTCCGTAAGAGTAGTTTTTTTCATAGTTTCTCATTTCTAAATTTATATATCCTTTTCCCCTTTTAATGTTTTTAACATATCACAAAACTGCTCATATTTATATTTTAATAGTCTTACCACTAGCTTCTCATTTTTTTTCATTTGTCTAATGCAGATACTCTAAACAAATTCAGTGAGGCAGCGTATACAATTGGGTTTATTAATCCTAAACCTCCATCCATCTTTACCCATATATAAAGCTTTTCTTTTCATGTGATTCAGTTTCAAACCCTATAAAAAAGAAAAAAATGACTTGCAATACTTCTTTTTCCTAGATTATCGGTAACATATAAACATTTGCTAGATACATTATCTTTCCCATAATTGTAGCCCTAATCACATTATTGGTTGTGTCTTAGAAAAGGTTGAGATATCTTTGGGGGAATTAGTGAATTTGGATGTTAAGTTATGTAAAAAGGAAACATTATATATTTCAAAGTTTAATACTTTTTGGAACCCTTAGGGTTAAATAAGGAATGTGACTGGAAGTATGTTATTTAATTTAATTGATTAATTGCAGTGGGTGTGACTTGCTAATTTTATGTGTATATAAATCTGATATTTTTTATGTTATTTTACTCTTTGAAGGCTGTATAGCCGAGGCGCTAAGTAATAAAAGGTTGGACTTTTAGTTGTCTTGGTGTTATAGTTTTTTTTGTTTTGCTTTTTATAGTAGTATATAATTATATTTACATCACTCCTGTTTTTCTTTTTCCTGTCAAGTCAAGATTAAGATCTTCCAATGAAATATTCATGTTTTTACTACATAATCCAAAATGTTATGTAATAAATGTTACATTTCTATACTTGTAATATAAGCATATAAGGATATAATGTTATATACACATGATTATTCTATCTTGGATCTATAATAGCGAATCTTCCCATCATTACCAGTGTTGTATTTAATATTTTCACTGACTTCTGTTTAAGCATCACTATGCCAGAACATTTTTTTTTCTTAAGTTCCATATTGTGTCTCCACCCCAAAGCTTTTCTGTTTGCAGTCTCTCTTCCTTTGTCTGAAATCTTACACCACCAGTTTAAAATAAGTATTCTTATATTTTAAATTCTATTTACATTTACTAAAAGAACTCTAAAATTATCACCATACTCCTGTTGTAACTTATTGAACATTGTGTGATCATTTGGATAAATTCAACATATATCTTATTTGCATTATCTGTTTCTTTTCTTTTTATCTTTTATACTTATCCATTTGAACTTTTCTTTTCTTTCTCTCACTCTTTTCACCAATAGAATTCGTTTTCCCTTTCACTGGTGTGCAGTTTATATCTTCCTCATCTGTTATTTTCCTAGAACATCTTCAGTTACATTTTATCTTGTTCTTGCTTCCCTACAATTATTTTATCTTCTTGGTCTACTATTTCTTCTCTTTGTATATTTTCTGCACTTTTATTTTTTTGTTCATCCTTTCTCTTAACATTACAGTCCATCAATAGTCCTAATTGTTTTTGCATTTATAACATTTCAATTTACATTTTTACATCATGACCTGTTTCTCCACAAATATAACGTTTTCTTTTATCCCAGTTACTTATCAAGTGGTCATCCTTTTCACTGAAGAAAAAAAAACGTTTTGGGCTGTCCCCAATATTTTACAATACCGTTGTTTCCGTCTACATTTATCACACTAGGGATATGCATATTTTTTCCCCTTATCAATGTAATATGACAGTCCCATCCACCAGTCCATAATCCTGCATTATCATAAAATTTAGTAATGTCCATGACTACTTATATGAATTTTCGAATTTGTAGAATCAAAATTCTGTTTTGAGAATTGAACTGGAGAACTTTTTGCTGTGAGACAGCAATGCTACTTGCACTACTCTTTATATATGTCAGTGTAGCTGTTAAATAATCTCTGTATCTGTATGTATCATCTGTTTATATCAAGATCAGTATCTATCTGTAATATATAGTATAAGATACACCACACACAATTAAAACTTTCTGCAGTTTAAATGCAGTTTATGTTCACTGAAATGTAATATCAAAGTTCAACTTAAACATATTTATTTTATTTATTTAAATTTCTTAACCTGGGGAAACACTGACCTCAATAGACCTATTTTATTCTTAGTCTAGATATACACAGCAATGTAGCACTGAATATGACCATCAGAGTAAAGGCATTAGATCATATAGTCAGTGATGAAAAGAGTTATGTGTATATTACTTAAGCAATGATCCCTAATTGGGTGTGTGTGTAAATATATCAGAATTTACCCATGGTTGGTGTGGTTTGATCATGAGGTCAAACCCCAAGTGATCAAACAAAGCCAACCATAGGTAAATTGTGATATACCCACACACACTCCTGCATTACTGCTAATTTAAAATGGCATTATTTAAGAAAGAAATTGCTTACCTTTCTAAAATATGTTTGTATAATGCTGTTGTATTTCTCAGAATTTTTCTTTGTTTACTGAATGTACTGTACATGTGTAGGACTTGCATTTCCCACGCTTGCACAGTACATCAGTACAGTAGAGGACAAGCAATGGAGAATAGAGAATCTCTGTTGCTGTTTTTTGTAATTTTTTTAATTGCCAAGATTTTCAGAGGGACAGTGCAGAAATATTAAGAAAATTAAGTACGTTTCCAATAGTTTAGTTTTGTAGAATGTACCTTATTTTTCTTGTATTTTGCTGTGTCCTTCTATATATACCAATAGAAAGTGTGGCCGATCTATTATACTTTTTCAGCAAGACATTTTTCTGTTGGTATATCCTGGATATTTACAGTGAGTATGCTGATTGGCTGTCCAATCAGCATGTTCATTTTTGAATAGTAATGAGCAATCGTATATTATAAATGGCATGTATAAAATTTAGAGGCCTAAGCAGTAAACAAATGTTTTCATTGAAGAATGCAAATACAACATAATCACACATGTACTCAACATATTTGTGATCAGCTTACATTAAACTCTGTTCTTTTCTTGACTTCTTTTAAAGTTTCTTAGTGGAACATAGCGATCTTTGCAGTTCTCAAACTTGCATTCCCCAGATACATCCATCAGTAGGTTCTGGGTACTCCTTAGATAACTCCATATAGGACCAATATAACCCATCTACTTTTATGAGGCTGTTGTAAGACCTGTGTATAATGGTGAAATGAAAAAGCTGTAATGGCCATCCATTTATGCAATTTGGTATTTGCATCCTGTTGCTTGTACTAACATTGCAAGAGTGCATGAATAGATACCAATGTGAAGCTACACCCCAACAAAAAATACTATAAAGAGTTTATTGCCCACTTAATAGTAAGTCAGTCTTGTTCTATGGCTGAGTATCTGGATTCAGCCTTACTTACCTTCCTACTTAAGTTGTAGACTGGATGCTCCTTTTGCCATAAAATGATACAGCTCCAAACATTACTTTGGATGTACTGGAGTGCCCAAGAAAGAGTTTAGTAAAACAGGCCATCTGAGGTTGTGTGAGCATAAGATAGTTCTAGATGATTACAGGCCTCATTTGCTTTTATGATCCACCTTATTGGAAGAGGCTGTTAGACTGTTCTCTGACAGACCATCCAAAAAGATATGCTTAGAAAGAAAGACTTCTTTGTTATCCGATATTTAATAGCCTACATGGATTCCTCTGTACTTTAAGTGCTAGCCACAAAGTTTGAGAAATCATTTTATGCTCAACTCCTGAGAGACTTGCTTGGCTACAAACATCTGCATTACAAGCTGAAGCTAAGTGAAACTTGCAGTAGTGAATTTTAGTCTTCTGTTAAGTACAAACTTGCAGTTTTAAAAGTACTGTATTTAGAATTTTTCTGTTTCCTAATTGTGTGTTTCTGAACAGTGAGCTGTCTCTCTCTCTCTGCAGTTAGTTCTCCACCCTCCCTGTTCCTGTGTTGGTATTAGTGTTGGTGGCTCTGGAATTGCCCGCCCCTCCTGTAAGTCTGTATTAGAACACTCCTCCTGGGTCCATTTTATTTGCTCACTTAACCAAGTACAGTTAGATCATATTCTGAGTCTAGTGTTCACTCTACTCAATACAGGAGAAGATTTGAGAAGGCCAGCCCACTTAGATTATTCCTGCCTCTCTTCTTGCACTTAAAAAAAAAAAAAAATTCTGCACTTTATTCATTAGCTTTTACTGCACTTGTGTTTCCACCTACTTTATTTTGCTTTTCTTAAAAGTATTCAATTTTATTTATTCTGCTGCATGTATTACTGCTTGGTCATAGCCTGATTAAATTGTAACTGCTATTCTAAGTCTTTTGGTTTAAGCACTTGGGCTTCATACAGGCTGTTTTACATTAAGAAGGTTTGTGGTCTGCACTGTTGTGGAAGGACAGGTAGCTTACATCCTTCTAATCTGGGAATTGCTGATTGAAGACCCAGTGTCTGCTATTCTAAAATTGTATTAGTTCTGGCTTAAGCACTTGGGCTTCAGGCCAGTTATTCTACGTTAAGGTTTGTGGTCGGCACTCTTGTGGGAGGAGAGGCTGGATTCTGCCTTTCTGAGCAAGGAATTTCTGATCACAGGCTTATAGTGACTGCTTATTTGAACTGTTTCTTTCTGAAATTGGTGTGCCTTGTTGCTGTAGCATAGACCAGATTCAGGCCTGCTGAATCTAGCTTTGTTTATATAACTTGAGCACTGATCCAGTCCATCTTTTTTTTGAAGAAGGTTCCCCTGCACCTTAGTAATCAGGGGTGTGCAGTTAGAACTTGTCTGATTGAAGACTGCTGGAACACAGGGCTCAGGTTTGAGCTTTTTTCTGGTTAATTGGGTAACTTGTTTAAGTCAGTTTGTTTGTTTTCTATTGTTTTCATATATATATATATATATATATATATATATATATATATATATATATATACTTATGGCAAGCACTTATAAACCCTAGCACTAGACCCTCCTGTACTGTACAGAAGGACAAGGCTTTCTATTCAACATTACCAGCCATCTAGTAAAACAGTTCACTGTACCTATCCAGGCATGTCCAAAGGGCAGTTTCAGGTGTACTCTCCAGTCCAACTGGTGAATCTGGGCATTTTGAGGCAATGTTACAACTGCCTCATGTACACAGACAACCCCCTCCTCCTACCACCAAACACTAATACATGCAAGAGATGCATTTATACAGCCAAATTAGAGGCTAAGCTCTCTCAACCCAAGACTGGATCAGACAGTCAAGAGGAGAAGGGAAATACTTGCATCACACCACCAGTCTTACATAGACCCATTAAACCAGCACTGGCAAAAAACACACATAAATACATGAAAACATACTCGGGGGCTCTAAATAAAAATCTACAAAACCAACAGAGACCTCCAAAGCAAACATCCAAGCAACCTCCACCCCCCCCCCCAACACAAACCATGAAACACATACTTCGCAAAACCAGTGTGCCATGCAATCACAGCCCTTATGGCAAAATAACATACCTAACATACTAGTAACAGGTGGCTCTATAGTCAGGCACACTGACGTCCCACTCACTAGGCTGGATAAGGAGAAGGTTAATGTTAGCTGGATAAGGAGAAGGTTAATGTTAGCTGTCTGTTGGGTGCCAGGATCTGCCACATAACACAAGCACTCAGGTCACTCCAGAACAAGTACAAATATGACTCTGTCATTGTCCATGTTGGTGTGAATGACCTGAGCCATACCTACCTGGACTACATGAAGAGAGACATGGAAGAGGTCTCTGATCACATAGCCCAGGCCGGTATGACCCTGACCCTGAGTAGAATCCTGCCCTCACCAAGAATTATACCACAGTATAAAGAAAAAATTCTCGATTTCAATAATTGGCTAAGTTTCTGGTGTCATTCAAAGGGGATCCAGTGTCTGTCCGCCTGAGATGACATGCTCGAGAAGCCACGCTGCTTCGCTAGAGATGGCTTGCAACTGTCACCCTTAGGCTTTCAAATACTGGCCAAGGCTCTTGCCACCCCCATAGTGCCTTTTTTAGACAAGGCTCAAAAGACAAACCCGCCACCATAAATAGCACAAGTAACAAAAAACTGAGGGAAATGCTACTCAGTACCAGAAGTCTAAACCTCAAAATGCACGCACTCGAGGCACTCCTCAGTATGGAGAAAATATGTGCAGTAACAGAAATGGTTTAAGGCTCCAGAGAGCACCCCAGCACTACCAGGCTACAACTCATACCATACATTTTGGCCACAGAACCCAAACCGAAATACAAAAGGCGGAGGCATATCCATATTCATCAAGGATAACCACACCTCCAGGTTAGTGGCACAGCACGATGCTTCAGAGATCATCCACGTGCAACTAACAGTGGGCAAAACTGCTATTCAAATTGTAGCTTGCTACAGATCACCCACCATGTCCCAGGGCCCCCATTCCGCATTTCTGGAAACACTGGGAAACATAAAGGTCCTACCAAACACCCTAATATTGGGTGATTTCAATTAACCAAACATTAACTGAGAAAACTACTCCAGTACTAACTCCCTTGCCCAACATTTTCTAGAATTTATAAACTCAAATGCCCTGGTTCAACTAGTCAACACTCCCAACAGAGGTGACAACATATTGGACCTGGTCATCACCAACATGGGTGACCAGTGTTCCACACCAGAGGTCAACACCTCGCTGGTTAGATCTGACCATAAACAAATCACTTTGGATATCCATATTCCGCCCCCACCCCCGGACAAGAAAACCACCGTGAAAAACTTTTCATAAGCAAACTTCACGTTACTTAAGACAAAGATGGAAAGTTTCAAAGCCCCCATGCTGAAGGATAACACTGTCCAAGCTACAAAATCCTTTAATAATGCATTCTACGGGCAGCTACAAGGATGTATGGATCATGCCATCCCAAGCAAAACCAAGACTCACTCCTCCAAGAAAAGGAAACAAGTCTGGTGGACTTCTGCCATAAACAAGCTATACAATAGGAGGAGGAAACTAGTACAGAAAAGAGAAAAATCCCAAGAAGGGAAGACATCCCTTATCAGCATCAACAAGAAACTACGATCCCTCATAAAATCATCCAAGGCGAGCTTTGAAAGAAAAATTGCCAAGGACTCCAAAGATAACCACAAGACATTGTTTAGTTATGTCAAGAATCTAAGTGACAATGTTCAGATCTGCTCGGATTTAGTGCAGAATGGCACAAAATACACTGAACCAACCGATATTGCCAACATTCTGGCAGACAGCTTCAGCACAAACTTCACCCCCCTCTCACCCCCAAAAGGGCCCATAACCCTACCAGAAGAATGTAGAGTCCTGAAATCACAGACAGGTTAAAACAGCCCTCTCTAAAGCCAAAAATACAGCATCAGTGGGACTGAATGGTGTCCCAGGCTGCATCCTACACGAGCTCAAAGATGAACTAACCCCTCACCTAAACACACTGTTCAAACTCAGCCTCTCAACAGGCTTACATACCCATAAATTGGCGCACAGCAACAGCTATTCCACTTTACAAAGGTGGAACCACAACAGACCCTGGGAACTATCGCCCTATAAGCCTGACTAGCTTGGTCTGCAAGGCTGTGGAGCACATAATCCTTGAACTCATTAACAGAGACATTGGGAACCTCCAAACACTGGACCCTGCCCAGTTTGGCTTTGTTAAGGGCAGATCATGCCTCCTAAACCTGGTGGACTTCTTTGAGACAGTTTCCAAGGCTATAGACGAGAGAAAGGTAGTACACACAGCCTACCTAAACCTCACTAAGGCTTTCAACACCATTCCCCATTCTGGTATTGTAGACAAGCTCAACAGCCTGAACATAAACCCCTATGTCACAAGATGGGTTGCCAACTGGATCACGGACAGAACCCACATGGTGCGAGTTGTGGGAGCTAGGTCTGACTCTAAACTGGTTAAAAGTGGCGTTCTGCAGGGATTAGTCCTAGGAACCCTCCTGTTCAGCATATACTTCTCAGAGGTACAGGCAAGCACAGGAGGACTACGGTTGACCAAGTTCGCAGACGACTGCAAACTAAGGCCTATAATTGACTCTCTGGCTGACACAGACATCCTCCCAAGAGGATCTCACTGAGACGGATACCTGGTGTCAAAATCATAGCCTCAAGCTAAATGCCAAAAAGTGCATAGTCATCCCCTTTGGAAAAAATAAAGTACCCACAATCTAACACATAGGTGGTAGTCCCCTAAATATGAAAGACGTAATAAGGGATCTGGGGACCCAAATAGATAATAATCTCACCTTTGGTAATCACATTGCCAAAGTGGTTAGAAAATCCTTCTACGTGGCCCAGCTATTCACAAAATGGTTCACTTCCAGATCAAAAGAGGTCATTGTGCCCCACTACTCATTACTCATCAGACCTATCATAGAGTACAGCGCCCCATTTGGGATGTACCCTACAAGACACCTGCAACAGCTGGTAAGGCCACAGAACTACCTCACCAAGAGGATCACTGGCCTCAAACAGATGCCCTATGCAGCTGGACTGAAGAAACTCCAGTTGTTCTCTGTTGCATACCGCCTACTCAGAGGTGATCTTTGCCTGACATACAAGGCCATGTCCAACCCAGAATTGTTGGACATGCTCCACCTAAAGAAAACCTTATCCCCTCGAGCCACACGCTCTAGGGATCTAAACCTCACCACAACAATAAATAGGACATGCTGGAGGGATAGATTCCTGTCCCAGAGACTTCCCATACTTTAGAACAAGATCCCAATCTACATTAGGCAGAGCTCCTCGCTAACACTCTTCAAGAGAAACCTTGGCGAGTGGATGGGAAACAAAATGTTCACCTCCGGGATCACTTCAGTGGCTCTGGTGGACAGAGGCACAGGGAACTAATGTAAGGGGGCGGTGAAAGCCACCACATTCTGGCTAGGCTTATAAATGCCTTCAGGCAGATAGCCTACTACCAACTTCTGAACTTATTAGAAAGCCAAGTATTAATTTTCTACATTCGCTTGCTACTTTAAGAATGCTTTCACTTGCCATTTAGTCCTTTGTACTAGCCAGTATTTGACAAGTCCTGTTTTTTCATTTTATTTTCTGTTTGGGGTATGATTACTCCTTTCCTAATCATAAACCCTAACTATCTGCCTTCTGTCATACACAATTTACTTTTCACAGCATTTATTTTAAATTCTACCCACCTTAGCAAGCCCAGCATGGCTTGCACTTTTGACAAATGGCAACCCAAGTATTCTGAAATAATTACACCAGGATCCAGATATGCTCTTCAGTACCTGTTGTGTGTTTTTAGAATTTTATTGATGACGGAGTCCCCCAACATTGTGATGTGGGATTCTGGTTGGATGAGACATAAAGGGAAATGAAGCAGAAGCCAAGACAGAGGCTTAATGGTTGACGGGACCTGACATAAGTGACACAAGAAGAGAAAAAAAAGTGCATGTGATACAACTAGAGAAGGCAAGAGCATACCTAGATCTTTGGCGTAGTTAATTACAGAGCACAGGTTAAGAAATGAAGGGAAAATAATAAACAAAATATGAGCATGAAGCATCAGTTTTTCTATCAGCTTGAGAAAGTATGAAGATTTAGGTGGTCTTGAAAAGAAATAAGTAAACATGAAGTTAAGCTTAGGTACAAGGGGTAGACAGGGAACAACAGTTAAAAGAGCATGTGGTTCTGGAAACTGGCTAGCAGTGTCAACCATGAGTTGACCAATTCTGGAACCCCATCACTATGTGCAATCAAGCAACTAGAGGTTGTTGTTAAGAGAAATACGTTAAAACATTGTTGTGTATAAATTTATCAACTTGAAATAAATGCCCGCATCTGCACAACTGTGCCATTTTCATGTTAAACAATGCAAGCAGAGTTATGGGAAGATTCAGTTGCTAAAATCCAGTTCAAATAACTTTTAAAATTTTTAAAACTGTTCTATACTAAGATGAATCTGTAAGCATTTTTTTTTAACAAAAATACTTAGACTGGTGCACTAAAGTCTGATGAGTTTTGAAAGATGGAATGGAAGACATTAAAAAAAAAACAGTAGCCTGCACTGTCAGTATCCCATCAGTATGATGATAATGCTTATCATATTCCTGAGGAAATTCTAATAGAAAATTTCAAAATTAAGCTATACTGGCTGCTCTTAATAATTTGTCAACACGAGTTTTGCAAAATTAGGCTATACATGTTAACTCACTCTCAGAAATCTGTCATTACATGTATGCACATGAAGAAATGCATACTTCTGAGTTGTACTTATGCAGCTGCTGGATTGTATTACCCAAGTATGGTGGGGTATGCAAGACTAGTGTTCAGTTATGCGAGCAGTTTGATAATACACTCCTAATGCTAAGTAAATGCTGGAGCTTCTTAGACTGTTAGAGAAGTATGTCAGAGCTGTCATCCTGTTTTGCTACTGGAAGTGCACTGGGTACTATGGGTAGATAAGTTAATTATATAAGGAGTTCAATAGAATGGTTTATCATATGAAAAACAGACTAACTTCTGCATGCCTTCAGTAGTAAGACAAATTAAATCATGTGATGGAAATTGATTTTCAGCCACTGATGCTTCAGAATAAAGAGAACACAGCAGAGTCAAAGTTCAAACCATAAATGTAGACAAGTGAACCACAGCTCACTTATGTGGTTAAGTCAATCACTTATAACAGTAAATATCTGTGGCAGCAGAGCTATTCCACATGGGAGACTGGAGCAGTTGTTCAGACCATGCCATAACAGACAATAGAGCAGGAAGTCATGTAATGCACAAATTAATGTTTTAGACTTGTTAAAGACCTTTGATAAGTGCTTTAAATGAACATTGCATTGTCGTCGTTATAATTCCTGAATGTATTCTCTTTGAGATGTTCTGATATGATCTCTTTCTTTATTTTTCTTGCTTCTTGACGATCGTTTTTTCTTTACTGCTAATTTGCCTGCTCTGTATAATGCAATACCTTATTCTCTTTATGGAATGTGATTTCTGATATTGTCTTCTTCAGGATTACTTTGTTTGATTGCACTGTAAAAATTTTTTTTTTTTGTTTATATAGATATGTGGAATTTTTCTCCATGTGCCTCTTTTGAAAAGCTATCAGCGCAGTTTGATTTTCCTGGTTACTAAACTATAATAAATACTTACATAAAAGTAAGTAAATATTTCACTGTAGGACAGAACAAATGATGTGGTTGATCAATTTTATCTGCCCTGGAGTAACGGGAAAGATTAACAATGAGATAATTTCTTACTTCCTGCTATGAAGACATGGACACTCACTGAATTGAGCTCACATTTTATTCTTTATATGTATTGATAATCACCCATGCAAATGTCATGAGGTATCAAAGATAGTAAAACTAGATTAAAACAACAGAGTTATGTTCCCTTTGTCAGTAATGATTTCTGAATATAGTCAGCATGGTAACTTGGTTTTTGTGGACATGTGTTATGTATTTTCTTGTTCCTGTGTTTTGTGGATTTCTAGGGTGAAATCCAGGAACCATTTCTTTCCTCAGAGGTGTGGGATTGGCAGTTCAGATGAATTAGCCTTTTAAATGTGATCAAATACTGTGTTGTACCATACCATACTTGTTTATCGTTTGTTATTTTACAATCTTATGAGGTAAAATTCAGGAGATATCTCTTTGATCATTGTCATCTTGAATCAGCAAATCAAGTGACTTTATTCTGTAAATATTAAGTTTGAACAGTAACCTTTGGAAATGTTGGACCTGATAAAGCCAGTCCCAAAACATGGAGTTGCTGTATATAAGGTCTAGGGCTATAGAGAACTTGCCCCTGACATGAGGGGGGTGCAGGGGGTCTAGCCTCCTTGCAAGAAAGAAGATTAAGAGAATCTTGAAAATTGCTCTTCTCCTTTCTCTCCCATACTTTGTCTTTTTTTCAGCTTGTCAGCACAGCACATTTTATTTTAATCAGGATTAATGACTCCTTCCCTAGAATTGAATTCTAGGGATTAAATTATGTATTAAATAATTAGAACTTCTTTCACCGTTGTACTACAGCAACGGTGAAACCCACTTTCATTAATGCCTTTGCATAAGTATGTCTCAAGCAATTTACAGAACTGTGCATTCTTAGGTAATTTTGGTAAACTGAAAGTGCATCTCCTAAAGAAATCTAACGTATTCTGTTAGATTATTCATCAAGCTTAACTTGGCAGGCTCACATATGTACAGTTATCTAATGACTCTCATCCATATGGTTGTGGCATAAAATGAAGTAATTAAAACAGAAAATAGTCACTAGCATTGCATTTGGTGATTTAATCCAAATATCCGTGAATATTTATACTAGTCTGACCATTTTAAAAACCTCTATCTGTTAAAACAGCAAGGACTATGGAGCACATTGTAATATTTGTTGTGTTTTGTTGACATTTTAACATCCATTGCTGGCATGCAGCATACCACTCAGCCTCTTAGTGCAAGAAATCTGGACAATGCCTAAAATAATGGGCCAGCAGCCCAAAAATATGCTCAGATTTTAAATATTGTTCTTACAAATTCTGGAAGGATCTTCTTCTTCTTTTGGCTTTTTCCCAGTTAGGGGTCACCACAGTGGATCACCTGTCCGCTCATGATTGCCAGTGGAGTTTTATGGTGCCGAGGTGCCAGCCCAACCTTCCACAGAAGGCACATGCACGCACACACTCACACCTAGGGCCAATTTAGTGTGTCCAATCCACCTACAGCATGTCTTTGGGATGTGGAAGGAAACCGGAGCACCCGGAGGAAACCCACACGACCACAGGGAGGACATGCAGACTCAGCACAGAAAGCAACCCAGCCGAGAATCGAACCGGAGAATCTCTTGCTGTGAGGCGGCAATGCTAACCGCTGCACCAAGTCTAAAACTCAAATGTATACCACTAGTGACTTCCATCCTCGGTGACATGCCAGAGAACCACAGATTTTAAAAGAAACAGACCAAAAATATGAGGCTACATCCACCAAGGATTGTAGCACATTTGAGTGCATGTTTAATCCCTGTTGAACTTCATCTAACTTCATCTCATATTTCAACAGTTTTGTCTTAATGTGTTCTTTTTTTTCACTTTTTCTTCACTTCTTGCTATATAGATAGCAAAGTGACAGGTGACTTGGGTTCTAAATCTATCTCTCATACTTGTATTCTTAATTTCTATGTTTCTGATTGCCTAAATTTCTTCCCTTTCTTAGACGTGTGTGTCTCTTAAATCTTTTTGTGAAAATGCTGCTTTTAATACCTTTTAACTTTCCAAACTGTTCATTTTAAGCAAAGAGCTCCATGCCCAGCTACTGCTCAGGGAAACTCCATACCAAAAGCCCCCATATTCTTTTTTGTGAGAATTCTCCATGGACATTCCCGTTGTTTGTGCCTGGTTAGCTACATGCTGAAGGGAGCATTGTACTCTGGTCTGATAAGGGCCAAGTAAATTGTAACAATGACCTCTTTAGGCCTAGATGTTGTACCCTTGCTTCTTAGTTGTGCAACATTAAAAGATTTAATTACTAACATAGATGCATGATGATCAAAGGCCAGGGCACTGACCACATGTATTCCCAAATCCATGATTACTAGGTCTACTTACTTATAGAAGTATATTATCAATATGGTAGATTCCAGGGGCAGCTAACTACCCAAAGCATGCAATTATGCATTTTTTTGGGACTGGATTTTAGACCATGGCTCTTGTACCAGCTAATTGACTGTGTCAGGTCTCCTTAGATAGTATTTGTGAGATTGTATGACTGTACATAGTTTGCATTCATCTAAACTAGGCCTGTGATGTTGACCTTAACATCAGAGAAGTAGATGACAAAATAAGATGACAACTCAGGATAAAGTCCTGAGGGAATCACCTAGTGACTGGTTTCTTTGTGGAGGTGTCCTGTCTATGAGCCAACTAGCTGTTTAGACGATGATATAGGGGTTTGTACCTAATTTCAAGAGTTTGTTGACAATGGCCATCTGGGATATAGTGTTGAATGCTCTGAACAGTATGGCACAGGGAGCTTGTGTTTACAAAATCCTGAAATCTCTCTGTCTGAACATCTGTAGGTAAGAAGGCAGTACAAATAAGTTTAAGTATCATATTGTATTAATACAAATAAAGTTTTGTAACCTCATAATGAGTATAGTTAAGGTGGGGGATGGCACAATCCCCAACTTCAAGGTAATACATGGATGTTTGTCCCTTTGTAAAATAGTTGGAAGTTGCTTAAAAGCACTGGATAGTGTTTTGAAATTATACTGACTAATTGACTCATGACAATCACAATAATTGCTGGTATTTTGGAAATCATAGGTAGGTACTAGGCTTTTCAGCCCAAGGGCCTACATAAGCCTAGCCAGCAAGGTTCCATGGCTTATGCCACCCAAGAAAGTTATTTTCCTGTGCAGCTGTCGAGCAGAGACACAGAAGTGATCCCCGGGGTATATTTCCTATTTCCCATCCACTCATCAAGCTTTTTCTTGAAGAGTGCTAATGAAGAACTTTGCTTGACATAGATGGGTAGCTTGGTCCAGAGTATAGGAAGTCTCTGGGACAGGAATCTATCCCTCCAGCATGTCCTGTTTGTTGTGGTGATAAGGTTTAGGTCCCTAGAGCGTGTAGCAAGGAGGGATTGAGATTTCATTAGGTGTAGCATGTCCAACAGCACTGGGTTTGACACAGCTTTATGTGTTGGGCAGAGATCTCCTCGGAGTAGGCGATATGTTACGGAGTAAAGCTGGAGTTTTTTGAGGCGGTCAGTGTAGGGCATTTGTTTGAGGCCAGTAATCCTCTTTGTGAGGTACTTCTGTGGCCTTTCCAGCTGCTGCAGATAACTTGTGAGGTACATTCCAAAAGGGGCGTTGTACTCTATAATGGGTCTAATGAGTGACGAGTAGAGGGGAACAATGACCTCTTTTTTTCCTGGATGACAACCCTTTTATGATGAGGTGTGCCACATAGAAGGACTTCCTGACTACTGTGGCGATGTGACTATCAAAGGAGAGACTACTGTCCACCTGGGTCCCAAGGTCTCTTATCACGCATTCGGTGTTAAGTAGATTGCTGCCTATGTGGTAGTTCATGGGTACAGAGTTTTTACCAAAGGGTATGACACTGCACTTTTTGGCATTGAGCTCGAGGCCATGGCTCTGACACCAGGCATCTGTCTCAGTGAGGCCTTTCTGTAGGATGTCCACATCATTTGAGGACTTGACTATGGCTCCTAGTTTGCAGTCATTTCCGAACTTCATTAGCCAGAGGCCTTCTGTGTCAGTGTACTCATATCAGTGCTGTGCAAATTATAACAACGGAGTGTGAAAAAAATGTCTGTATAAAGCATATTACCTTTTTCACAGATTAAGAAACTCCTGTTTTGAGTTTCTTATATTAGAGGACTGTTAATAGGGTATTCACCTTCATGGTGAGTGTGACAATAGGAGGTACTGCCAGCCATGCCAGGATGAGTAGGGTAGAGGATATATGACTTGTGCCAGCACAGCTGGCTGGCATTTTGTAAATAATTATGTTTGTTTATCAAACTGATTTGTACAGATGATTATGCTGAAAATGTATTTGTGAGTTTTGCCTGTGTTAAAATGCATCAATCAGTGCTCCCTGCTGGAATGAAAAGAAATGTGCATATATCATTGTAACTAAATTAAATGTATATGTTTTAATGGAGGATACTGGGACAACAGTGGTTAACCAGCTAGCTTACTTTAAGAAAAATAAGAGAAATGTAAATGAGCTGCTAAACCATTAAAATGGTACCCCACAGTGCTGAATAGGACTGGAGACAGTGAGTCTGTAAGAAGCCTTTGTTCATTAGTTCAGTAAAAAGAGGGTAAGCCCCAGGCACTGCCATAAACATTTAGATGTGTATTGTAACCATCTATCCTAAATTCCTGTTTCTGCTTCAAAGGAGGATACTGTAAGAACCTAGAGTCAGGTGACCAGATGAGGTCATTCTCCAAACCATCTTGGATATTATATCTTGCAGGGAGTAATCTCCGAGTATTGAGTATTCTATTTTGGGGGATCTGACTAGAAAGACTGCTCATGTATTTCATTGTGCTGTGCTCTATCAAGTAAATTTTTACAGTATAGTAATTCTCCTAGATTCAGTCAGGAATATAGTGAAGTTAGTTTACAGATTGTTTTTCTTTATTTGTATGAGTCTGTCCATCAATGTTGTTTTCAATATTTCCTGTGATTTGATGAACCCTGTGGTCTACTATAAATATATACTTAGTATTTTCTTGTTCTTTAATTATTTATTATTAAATATATTTAAACCTTTATTGTGGCTGGTCCTTGCAGAAAGTATTTAAGCTTTGAGAGTATTTGCACATACTTTGTGATAACTCTGGCCACTCCTGAAAGCCTTTCTGTTTGGTCAGTATTACCATTTGTATTAACTTCACACAGCATAATTGGGTACCCTTTTAAGAGCCTTATAGTAACTGACTGGTGGCAGTGAATCTACTTTATAGTCTGGGCAAAGTTGTACTGTGCTCTATCAAGTAAATTTTTTACAGTATAGACACAGAAGCACCATCAAACATGCCCATTCAATTGTGTCTACTTGGCTATGACATGTTGATGCATACTGCTAATAGTGATTTTGTGATTTCAATAAAAAAGGAAAATATTTATTTTTATTGGAAGGAAACACTATTTTATTTGTTCCAGCATCTTGGCATTATGCCTTATTTGTCTTAAATGTTTAAGACTAAAACAGTCAAACCATCAATGAATGGTTTTCACCATGTTTCATTCAGTTTAGAGAACATTTAATGCCAGGACCATAGACAAAATAATTGCGACTGTCCTAAACTGACTTCATAGCATGTCTGTTTCCTCCTTTTTCAGCAAGGGCCATCATCTCCCTGCTATGATCTTCTGCAGGTTTCGGCTTCAATATCATTTTTAAACCCAACCATGTTTTGACAGCAGATTGCCATGAGCATGCAGATATTAAGACTTCTTTTCTAAAGCAAATCAATAAATGTTATGTCTTCTGTGCCATATTAGCCATAGTGATCCTATAAATATTCACATTCTACCTGACTACAAATGTTGTTGGGATTATAACCATACTTGGTTAGTTATTCCTCAGAAGAAACTGGTTTGCCCCATCACTAATCCTTTTCTTCATTGCTAGCGTAATATATAATACAGCAGGTATAACTAGTGAGAAAGAAGCCATTTTCTCTGTCCCACAGGCTTCGTTTCTGCCTTTATTTAGATTTACTAATTATGGTAGCCATACCTAATTGATGTGAATAGCACTTTCTAGATAAACAAATTTCTCCAGAGTTTGCAGGGATTGGGTATATAACAATTTCCCTGAATTTAGGTATGGCACTGAGGGGCCCAAGTAGGACAATGCAAAGTGAACTGTTTTTTTCATTCATAGCATAATGTGATTTCCATTCAAAGGAAGATGTGCTGTCTGCAAAAATACTTTGGAGAAAACATGAATTGTCACAGAATTTACTCCCATATAACAAGTACTTTAAAATATGATGTACATGATGCTGAAGCTTATATTATAACTCCCCGTTCAGTGGTGTTGTTTCACAGTATTTATTTATTTTTCTTTCTTCACTTGTGGAATCCCCTGCATTTCTAAAGTGGCACCCAGAATACTGCCTGCAGCCTCATTTCCTGACTCCTAATCTTAACTGCTCTGTGTGTTCTGAGATTTTCCTGACTACTTTATCTTAAACAAAACCCAGTGAACCCTGGAGCTTCCCTCACTGCCTGATCTTTTTATGGAATGTGTGAAGTACCTTGCCAGCACTTGCTGTTTCATCTGCCTTCATCCATTGTATGCTTTATCATGTACAGCATTTATTTATTTCATATTCAATTGATCTAACTCTTTATATTTTAATCATATGCCTCTCTGTCTTCTGTTTCTGCATCTCTTGTCCTAATTTTTGTAATGCTGATTATACTGACTGTTTTCTGCAACCACTTAATCCTTAAAGAATCGGACAGTATGTGAGCGTACTTGCATAATGACACTGGAGGCTAAACTCTCACATACAAGTCACATCAGGTTGCTGAAACCACACACACAGACTGACATATGCCAAGGCACTCCAAAGCAATCTTGTTAAACAAGGAGAAGAAGACTGTTACTTATTTACCTGGAACCAGGATCTGCCAAATCTCACATACACTCAAGTCTTTACACTACAGGTACCAGTATAACTCTAGCATAGTCCATATAGGTGTAAATGGCCTGAGGTGCATCTCCCTGGACTAGATAAAGAGACATTATGGAGCTTTTAGACTATGTTTCTCAGACTGGTATTAGTCCGACACTGAACAGCATATTACCATCATTACGAATGATGCCACAATATGAGCAAAAAGTTATTGAAATCAAAAACTGGCTATATTTCTGATGTCATTCGAGGAGATCCAATATTTGTCAGCTTGGGAGGACATGGTCAGCACACCACATTGCTTTGTCAAGGAAAGTCTACACATTTCCTCTCTATGCTTTCCAATACTGGCTAAGGCTTGGTCAGCTCACATAGTGCCCTTTTTTAGGCAATGCCAAATTGACAAACCTATCATCCTAGCAAAAGCAACTCAACACAACCTAAAGGTGTTACTGCTCAATGCCAGAAGCCTTAAAAAAAAAAAAATACTCCCACCAAGCCCTGCTCACCCACAAGAGTATAGATCTCTGTGCAGTTACTGAGACATAGTTTAAAGGGGCAGAGAGTACCCCATTAGTACAAGCTTTCAGTGCTTTCTAATCATTTAGACCAGTAGCTACACAAACAAGGGCTAAAGGTGAAGGTGTGTCAATATACATCAATAACAAGCATCCCTCTAGGGTGGTCAAACAGGATAATGTGCTGGGGTTCTTCATGTGTAGATCACTGTAGACAAATTTCCATGTCATAACATAGTGAGCTATAAGCCACCCTCCATGTTACAAAAAAAAGCTCTCAATGCTTACTTTGAACTACTGGAAATGCTTACCATTCAACCTAACACCCTACTAATGGGTGACTTTTTAATTACCCCTCTAGACTGGGAATCCTACATGGCTTTAAATCTACAGGCACAGAGATTCCTGGACTTAAGTATAGACACCCTTAACTGAGTAGTACACACGACCACTAGAGGATTCAACATACTGGACCTCTTGCTCACAATTATGGGAGACCACTGTACCACCCCCCAGTGTCTCATCCTCCCTGGTAAGGTCTGACCATACAGCTGTCTCAATCAAAATCAACTCTGTAATCCCATTAAAGCCATAAACAGGAACTCTTTCAAAGTAAGTTACCTGTTATGAAGTAATGATTTGTCAAAATGTAATGCCCCTCCAAACCCCAAGAACAGACCAGTCTATGTTGAATTGCTCTTAGAAAATCTCCACAACCATGTCAACGGGTGTATAGAGGCTGCTGTACCTACCAGAGCTAGACTTGGAAACACGCCAGCCTGGTGGCATCCCAAATTAAACAGGACATGCAACAAAAAGAAAAGAAAATATGGCAGAAATCGGGAAGGGTCCTTCCCAAAAAGATAAAACCTCGCACACCAAAGTATATAGGCAGTGAAGAGGTGAAGCAAAGCCAGCTATGAGGTTAAGATATTCTCCCAGGTAATAGGTAAGTACAAGTCCTTCTACAGTTATGTCAGAAACATGGTAACACACACTGATGTGCTGAACTGGTGCCACATTCACTGAGCCTGACGATACAGCAGACCTATTAGAAATTAATCTGTCCACTAACTTTACCCCCATCTCACCCCCAACCATCCCTCAATAATACCCTTAAACGTAACCCTTCCAGCTATAATTAGGGACCATATACTGGCTGCACTCACTAAAGCCAAGAACATCTAACAACATCCCAGGATGCCTCCTGAGTAGTCTAAAGTATGACTTATCAGGACCCCTGGAGTCGTCATTTAACTATTGTCTTAAAACAGGCTTTGTGCTACATAAATGGAGGACTGCAACAGTTATCCCTCTTCATAAGGAAGGATCTTCAACATAGCCTGAAAACAACAGACCCATTAGTCTGACTAGTCTTATTTGCAAAGCTATGGAAATAATTATTATGAAAATTATCAACAAGGACATAGGAGACCTCCAGAAACTGGATCCATCCCAGTTTGGTTTTGTCAAAGGAAGTTAATGTTTACTGAATCTGGAAAACAACTTTAAAAAAGCCACTAAAGGAATGGATAAGGGGGAAAACTGTACCTATTGCCTACCTATATCTGGCTAAGGCATTTGATTCGATATTCCATGAAAGCATTGTCAACAAATTTACAGAACTAGATATAAACCACTTTATATCATGCTATATAACTAGTCGGCTCACCGATAGGGCTCAGGAGTTTAGAATCAGTGAGGCCACCTCTGCAAAGAGGTCAGTCAACAGTGGAGTCCCCAATGGCAATTTGCTAGGCCCACTCCTCTTTGGCATCTATTTCTCAGATGTCAAAGCCAATTTCAGAAGCCTCTGTCTGACCAGGTTCATAGATGATTGGGGGATTCAGTGACTGCTCCCAGTTTCCAAAGATGACAACACCCTTAAGGAAAGTCTAATACAGACAAATGCTTGGGACAAAGCTGTAGCTTAAAACTTATTACTAATGAATGCATTATAATACCATTAGGGAAATCTGCCACACTGGGTAACTACATCATCAATAAAAACCCCTTAAAAATCTATTCACTTGTAAGGGATCTGGGAACTCGTGTAGATGGTAATCTAGCCTTCAACCATCATGTGTCCAAGATAATGAGAAAATTCTTCTATGTTGCTCAAAGTATCAGCACAGGCATGGCATCTAGGTCCAGATAGGTCATCATACTACTGTGCTTGACCCTCATCAGGCCTATCATAGAGGATAATGCCTCATTTGTTATATACCTGACCAGAAACATGCAGCAAATGAAATGTCTACAAAGATTTGTTACAAAAAGAGTGCAAGGAGAAAACAGAATGTCATATGTTGAGTGCCTCAAAGCTCTGCCACTTTACTCTGTATCATACAGACTTCTGAGAAGTGATCTTTGCCTGGCATACAAGGCATTCCTGGACTCTGTTTTGATGAATCTTTTGCACATCTGCAAAACAAACAGCATCGGAACTACTAAACTAAAAAAAATAAATTTTGATGGCAACATAAATAGGACATGTTGGAGACAGATATGTTTCTCAGAGAATTCCAAATCTCTGGAACAGGCTCCCCATCCATATGAAGCAGAGTTCCTATGTATCCTGATTTGAGTGCAACTTGCCCCAATGGATAGGTAATCAGCAATTCAGTCCTGATCTGGCTCCTATGGCTCTGAGGGACGCAGGCCGCATGTTTTGCCATGGCACTTGTGTTAAGTACTGTGCTTTGTAAATAGGGAGGTTGGGGGGGGGGGTTCTATTCTCACTGCGGTCAATTGGTTGATATTTGAGAGAGAATTTTAGGATGTGAGGTTGGCATAATGGTTAAGTTGTTTACCTTACAGAAACAAGGTACAGGCTTTGATTCCCATATGGGGTAATTGGCTAGGCTTAAAATGGTCCATAAGGACAGTTAACCTAATACTAAATCTATGAACCTAAATCACCCCTTATGAATTTAATATAAATCATATTTGTGGGGCACTTTGTGTTGCACAGCTAGGCTTTTAAGGGCGTTAGTGGTAGTTAGCCTAGTATACACCTATGAACCTGTCATGTCTCCAGTTGTAGTGCACTCACTCTCTCTCTCTCTCTCTCTCCACCAGTTGTTTTGGCCTCAGATCTTCCAACTGAACCTCTTTCCCCCCAGTGCTACTCCCCTTTAACATATAGCATCCATAATTAAGCACAAGTCCTTCATACTGCTTTGTTGTTGAGTTTTTAATTGAGGTTAGTTTATCTAATTTAACACAATATTAATACTACCACTGTGGTGCAGCGGTAGCATTGTTGCCTCACAGCAAGAGGTTCTCCCGTTTGATTCTCAGCTTGGGTTGGGAGTGCCTTCTGTGTGGAGTCTGCATGTCCTCCCCGCTGTCGAGTGGGCGTTCGAAAGACATGCGTTGAATAGGCGTGCCTTCGTTGAAGGTTGGGCATCGGGCTGGCAACTCAACACCATAAAAACCAACTGCCAATCATTAGCGGACCGGAGTTCCACTGTGGCGACCCCTAACCGGGAAAAGCCGAAAGACAAACAACAACATTAGCTGATTGTAGTGTGTACATGTTCTCTTGCAGTATGCTTTGTGTCTGGTAAACTAAAACAATAAAGGTATATATCCCCTCTCATCAACACACAAAGTGCACAAACAACACACAAACCCAACATTCTATTAATGGTGTCATTTTGATGTTTTATGAAGTATAGTGTTTACTGTTGCCATAGCCACTTTGTTGGTATTGCAGTGACCCTTACACCTTTGCCCATCCCAGTGGTGCACATAGATCAGAGAGAAATCCATTGAGCTGTATAGCTTCACACAACTGCACATGACAAAAGTTTTTCTTTTTTTTTTTTTATGTTGTAAATATTATTGTGTTATAGGACATTTTAACATTGCAGCATGCCTTATGCTTAATAAAAATAGTTCTGTACTCTATTAAAACTGTCTGTTGCAGCTGCACATTGAGAAGGTAGCAAGCCCCACACCAGTTATTCAGTGACAGCATCTTCATTCCAAGTTATTGCCAAAAGCCATTCATGACACCTCCTGCAGGTTTTAAGGATTTTGTATTAGTTTTCTGTCCCAGTTCTTTAAAAGTTTTGTGACTTAACTCTCTAGGTGTTCACAGTTTTGATGAAATCTTTTTGGACCTGTATCAGAATAACAGCACCTGCCAGACTCATTAGAAAACCTGAAACTGGCTCAGTAATGGTGTGTTATTACAATCACTGTCATCTGCTGATATTGTTGTATGTTGTAGAGAATCCACAGAGAAATTAAATGTTTGCCAAATAATCCATCATTATATCCACCGAACATAATATGCCCATCTGTTACATGCCGTGCTCAGACCTGGAAGCTATACATCTTGGTGCTGTGGGATGTGCGTGTTTATAAACATAAAAGAAATGAAATAAACGAGTGATACATGAAGCATTTAAAGACGTGTGTCGACATCAAAAAGACAAAACTGGTACACAAAGCAGTGCTGTGTAAATACCTGTAGTTTAAATTCTTATTTCTCTCTCTTCATTGCATCAGTGTTGTCCTGTCTTCCAGCTAGTTCTTTTTTTTTTTTTAGATGCTTCCTTGCTTGTTTTCTTTTCACCTCATCACCTTAGTTGAAAGACAAGATTGTATCCACTTTTTTGATGAATATTCTTCAGCAGCAGTGCTATCCTTTTACTCAGGTGGACCCTGGCTTTATCATATAGGCCATCTCTAGCTCATGTCTCCCATCAGTTGTCCACAATACTTTTCTCTGTTATCCACTGCTGCAGCCATGCATTATATTTTTGGATTCTCTGCCTCCCTTCAGATACTTGCAAGGAGAAGGCTGCCATGCCTGCTAGCTTCTGACATCCTTGGGCTAACTCGTTTTTCCCTTGGTGGCGTCCTTCACTATGCATGTCTGCCGTTCATTGGCATCTACTTGCACCAAACGCTTGGGAACACCTCTTCACATTCCCCCACACACCACCTTTCCTTGTCCCCCCAACTCTTCTGTCCAAACCAAGGTCAGTCTTGACACTATTTTCTCTGTAGCAAGACCTGATCTGTTCCCCATGCCAGTGATGTGATCTCTCTGATAAAAGAATAATCCGTTAATCTGTCCTTTGCCTATACCTTCAGTAATGAGTCTTTAGTTTTGTGTGACACCCTGGCTTACATGACCCAATTTCCTAATCTTACCTCCTCCTACATCCCTTCTTGCCTTGTTTTCTGTAGCACTGTTTTTTTTTCTTCCCCTAATTCAGTCCCATCATCCTACATATCTTACCTTCACACTTTTTGGCTACCCCTCAGCTTCTCTGGAATTTTTTGCATCAGCCTGTTCTGGAGTCAAAACCTCATTTCTTTTGGGTTTTCTTATCTCCGCTATACCAATCATCTCCTTTCCGCTACATGCATACATCCTCTGAATCCCACATCCCCTATCATCTCTCCTGTCTAGCTGAGCATCCTTTTCCATTAGCTCATTTACCTTCCCCATGCTTTCTGCTGTCAGCTCATTAGTTTATATGTCTTTCTGTTCTGTAGTCCCTCCTGTTTTCATTCCTGTCTATTAACTTCAGGCTCCTACCTACAGGGCCTGCCTTGGAACTTTCTCCAACAGAAGCCACCTCTGCCCATGCTCTGCTCGACTGTCATGATTCCACTATGACTGTCTTTTATATTTTGCTAGTGTTAGCAAGTTGAATGCTTCTTATTTCTGATTGAGCCTTTTTGTCTCTGCTAAACTGGTATATTTCTGTAGTTATTTGTTTGCAATCATTTATTAAGTGATTGATTGACTGATGATTAACGCTGCCGAGTTTCAGTGGAGAGCAGGAGGAGAAAACTATCAAAACCACAAAACAGTAGATTCTTGGAAGAGGAATACTGCTAGTTTTATAATAATTGCAACATTAATTAAAAAAAAAGTGTCAGTTGCTAAAGTGGTATCAGAATTAATATGTATAGTAAAATATAATCTGCATTCAGAAATAAATTAGTACAGATGGTATATTAATATAATCTAAGTTCAGAGTATTTTGTAGAGCAACAGACTGATATAATATGCATGTGTAATATATTGTTTTAAACTTTAATATATAGAGTAAAATAGTTATTAACATTAAAAAATAAAATAATGTAGAGTATATTAATATAATCAAAGTTCAGAGCATTTTATTGAATAAAGCACTGTTATAATATGAAAGTATAATATACTGTTTAGGTATTATCTTAACTGCTGCCTAATAGATTAACTAAAGTCTAATTGGTGTATTTCTTTAATTCTAATTGCTTACTTAAATAGCGTTGCCTTTTCCTGTGTTATTTAGCTGGTAGTGGTGCCGCGGTAGCGTTGTCACCTCACAGCAAGACGTTGTCCCGTTCGATTCTTAGCTATAGCGTCTTCTGTGTGGAGGCATGCGTGAATGGGCATACCTTCGTTGCAGGTTGTGCATCAGGGCTGGTAACTCGGCACGTAAAAATCCACTACCAAACATTAGCGGACCGGAGTTCCACTGTGGCGACCCCTAACCGGGATAAGCTGAAAGACACAACAACATACTCTTATTTATCCATGGGGTTGCCACCCTTCGTTCTTCTAATGGGAGAATTAATTTCCAAGCCTACAGACCCCGCTAGCTATACTGTGTTATGGTGGGACAGTAAATGATGCAGTCTCACAGTGCTCCTTGTCTCTAACAGCAATAGCAGACATATTTCTGTCCTTCAGATGTGAGTAAGGAATGTTTGTGAATTGTCTTGTACTTTTACTGAGATGCACCTAGGCGACTTAAACAGCAGAAGATTGGCACCAGTGGTATAGAAATAACTGTATAAAGTAAAAGACATATCCCGCAATTAACATAACAATCATGACAGTAACACTGACTCTCTTTACTGCATTCTTAAACCACAACAGCAAAACTGAAAGAGGAAAGATATGTTAATAGTATGTGTCTTAGCGCTTGTACAGTAAATCCCTTTATAGCTGAGCCTTGTAGCATTAAATTCCATAATTAGCAGCAAAACCAATGTCATGCTTTCTTTCATGATTATAAGTACAAGAATATTTTTTTTTCAGTATAAGATTTCACTACTACTTCTAATGCCTATCAGATAAATTGGCAAACTCAACATTCTGCCAAGCTGACACCGGAAATGAACACTTGAGATGCATTTGTCAGTATTTTGCTGTCATAAAGCCACTCCATGGCGTAAGTTTGTGTGCATATTTCAGCATACATCCTGGGGCTTCCTGGCAGCAGACATTGATTAATGCAAACTCCAAAGACAAAAGAGTGATCGGGTAAAAAAAACTGCCAAGGTGATGGCCCTAACAGATGGCGAGACTTTTGGATAGTTATGAACATGCTGGAGTAAAAAAAAGTGATGAGAGGTTTCATTGTCTTGAAAGGAAATATTTGTTGGCTATTTGGTATTAACATTATTCATCAATTCCCTCTGAATTGAATAACATGACATCATGCAGACAGCCTGTTAGCTTGCCTGCAGAGTGAGGAACTTCCTGTCAAGCACCAAACTTTTACAATCGTCTGAATGGTTCACTGGCCGAAGCTTGGAAGAGAAACTTTGTTGTCCGAGAATATTTAAAATGGAGGTAGATTTGGGTCTAAAACTTATGACTGCAGAGATATCACTTGACATGAGAAAATCCCTAAAATATCCTGCATGATATTAAATGCTCTTTTCTTACATCTCTTTGCCAGTATCTGCTATGATGTTTGGGGGTATTATATTATTGCTAATGCATGCTTTCAAATCAGTTAACCTAATTAGGTCAATTGATTAAGAACATTATCATTCTACTGCATTGCAAAATATATCAGTTAACTGTGACTGGTGTTACTCATTGATATGTATCAAGTAATGCTGACTTGTCAACTTTATAGATAAAATAATAGCTGTTTTTTCAAGTGATGAAGAAAAAAAAATTAAAACTGATAAAGGGAATATATATAGTTCAATCTCTTCTTCACTGATGGCTGTAAAAATACAATGTTATCAACCTTCCTCATGCATGTATTACTAGCAACAACATGAAAGTGTTAAAAAAACCACAAACATTTTATTTTGGTTCTGGATCTTCTTTGGTAAATGGGTCCTACATTCTTGATATTGACAGATAATGAAGTTAGTGCAAATCTTTAAATTAGTTTGGTGGCTGAAAAAATGGGAAGCTATACACAAACAGCTTAACTTGATTAAAAACAGGTTTCAGGACATAGTATATAATCTTGTCTTTCTCACATATGCCTCCTGCAGGGTAAGATTTCATTCACATGAGCTGAGCCGGATTGTAAAAGTAAATACAAACAAATACCCCATTACAATAGTTTTATTTCCTTGTGAGCTTTGATTGGAGCTGAAGAAGCAAAAATTCTTAAAAGTCATCTTGAATGTAAAAGAAAGGATTATAAAAGAACACTGAAACTACACAGCTTATGTAAATGGAAAATGTTCAGTTTAGTTTCTTCTGTATGTTTGCAGTTTTCAGTGAGAAATTGCCCAGTTAAATCACAAAACTGATTAAATGCTACTGTTCTCTGCCCAATGAACAGGGCAGATAAAGTGAACAAATTTCAGTTGAGAGTAAAGTAATTTTTATATTAGTTGTTTAACTAGAGAAAAGAGTAGTCATCGGAGTCTCCTTTTACAAGTAACCTAGTAGTGCCGAGTGATTAAATGACTTGCTCAGAGTTCTTCAATAGGGAAATGACTGTGAGAACTGTACCTATGAATAAAAGGGTGGTGGCAGTGGGGCAGCGGTTAGTGTTGTCCCCTCACAGCATGAAGTTCAACGGTTTGATTCTCAGCTGGGGTGCCTTCTGAGCGGAGTATGTGGGTTTCTTCTAGGTGCTCTGGTTTCCACCCACATTCCAAAGACATGCATGTGGAGCCTTTCTCCCCAGGCCTCCACTGAAAATGGACTATGTCCCACTCGGACTTTGCCAGTAAACAGAGGTTAAATAAAATAAATTAATTAAATAAAGCTACAAGATGAAGCTCATGATCACTCATTGCATCATAGCTCACAGGTACTATATAACTGTTAATTTTAGCCTAACAAAAGCAGTTTAGCTTTACAGAATATAGCTACAAGAACATCATTCGGAAGGAGGTGTAAAACTCAGTTGACTTGCATTCTAATCTGTACCTTTTTTATCTTGTGTATCCTGTAGTATAGTATGGAAGGTGGCTGAAGGAATGCATTCAAAACTGAACAGCATAGAACCATTGCAGTCTGCAGCTGTCATTGTATTGCTGTCATTTATTATGAAGGCATCACTTGCAATAAATAGGGGACCAATCATGTTGTGAAGTCTTTGTGTGGCATAGCCCAGTGATTGTACTGCACACATGGTATTGGCATTGCGCTTGCTGTCTGTGCTTTATGATTGATACGGCTCATAATTATTTCTGCCACTATAGCCTTTGCTTTCTGAGGAAGCTCCCCAGCTGTGGCTGCCCATCTGGATCAGACAGCTGCTAGTGCTGATTTTTTGTTTACGTTCTACTTCTGCCACCCAGATTGCCTGCCTCAATGAGTTTTGCAATATAAATATATACATCTGTGTATTTTTCACCAGTTAGATTTATCATGTCTTAATATATGCAAATCTATAAATATATATTTTTCTTAGAAAATGTAGACATCTTTTGCTAAACTGATGTTGCATTCACTATATTTAGAATAGGAGCATTTATTTAATGGAGCTCTCCAGGAAATATCTTTCCCTGCTTGATGCGTATGCATCCAACCCGACACAGCTGTAACACAACACATACATATATATATATATATATATATATATAGTTACCGAATTTACACTTCACTGAATCCAAAATTGCTGACTCTACTTCAACATAACTCCATTAAACTGAAACCACATACTCCCAAGCAAAATTCCCTGGGAAACGAACAACTTGACCACCAGGAAAAGTAAATCAGTGGAAAGAAATTAAACCCACCTCAGTGAGGGGCTTCACCCTCCCACCTCCATGTGGGGGGCTCTATCGCCCCACATAACCTCTGACTAAATATGCCAACTCTGAGATCACACTACACTGGAGAAAAGGGTAAAGTTCACCCTAGTTGCCAAGTGATTTGTTTTCCAGGGAACATTGTTCAGTAGTCTGTGGTTTCAGTTTAATGGAGTTTCATTGAAGTGGAGTCGGCAATTTCTGATTTGAAGTGTAAATTTGTTAAGTAAAAGTAGATCGATTTTTTTTTTTTTTTTTTTTTTTTTTTAATATATATATATATATATATATATATATATATATATATATATATATATATATATACATACACACACACACAAATATATATATATATTTGTGTGTGTGTGTGTATGTATATGTGTATGTGTGTGTGTGTGTATGTGTATGTATTTGTGTGTGTGTATGTATATATATATATATATATATATATATATATATATATATATATATATATATATATATATATATATATATATATATATATATATAGGTTCATACTAGGCTATCTGCCCTAGGGCATTTATAAGCCTAGCCAGAATGTGTTTGGCTTTCGCCACCCATTTTTAATTTATTTTGCTATGCCCTTTTTCGAGGTTAGTATACTGTGCCTCTGTCTAACAGTGAGACAGAAGTGATACCCGGGGTAAACCTATGATCTCCCATGCACTCATCAAGATTCCTCTTGAAGAGAGTCAGTGAGGGACTCTGCCTAACCTAGACTGGGATTTTATTCCAGAGTGAGGGGAGCCTCTGGGTTATGAATCTGCCCCTCCAGCATGTCCTATTTATTTCAGTGCTGAGGTTCAAGTCTCTCAAGCATGTAGCTCGATGGGATTTGGATTTTCTGAGGTGCAGCATGTCCATTAATTCCGGGTTGGACATGGCTTTATACGTCAGGCACAGATTGCCTCTGAACAGGCGGTATGCCACTGAGTAGAGCTGGAGTTTCTTTAACCGGGCAGCATATGGCATCTGTTTGAGCCCTTTGATCCTCTTGGTGAGGTACTTTTGGGGTCTTTCCAGTTGCTGCAAGTGTCTGGTAAGGTACATCCCAAAAGGGGCATTGTACTCAATTATGGGCCTGATGAGGGATGAGTAAAGAGGCATGATGACCTCCCCTGATCTAGACGTGAATCCCTTCATGATTAGGTGGGCTATATAAAATATTTTTCTAACCACTTTGGCCACGTGGTTGTCAAATGAGAGATTGCTATCAACTTGGGTCCCCAGGTCCCTAATTACTTCTTCTGTAACTTAATGGATTACCTCCTATGTGGTAATTTGTGGGCACTTTGTTTTTGCCAAAGGGGATGACTATCCACTTTTTGGCATTTAGCTTGAGGCCATGGCTCTGGCACCAGTTGTCTGTTTCTATGAGGCCCTTTTGGAGGATGCTTGTGTCGGCTGGAGAGTCGATCATGGCGCCCAGTTTGCAGTCGTCTGCAAACTTGGTCAGCCACAGTCTTTCTGTGTTGGCCTGTACCTCCGAGAAATATATACCGTACAAGAGAGGTCCCAGGACTGAGCCTTGTGGGAAACCACTTGTAACTGGTTTGGAGACTGACATGGCTCCAGTAAGTCTAACCATGTGGGTTCTGTCTTTGAGCCAGTTTGTAATCCATCTAGTGACATAGGGGTTTATATTTAAGCAGGTGAGCTTATCTATAATGCTCGAGTGGGGTATTGTATCAAAGGCATTTGTGAGGTCCAGGTAAGCTGTGTGGACCACCTTCCCCTCGTCAATGGCCTTGGTGACTGTTTCAAAGAAATCAACCAGGTTTAAGAGGCAGGATCTGCCCTTAACAAAGCCGAACTGGATAGGATCCAGTGTCTGTAGGTCCCCAATATCTTTATTTATGAGGTCCATGATGATCCTTTCCATAGCTTTGCAGACCAAGCTAGTCAGGCTTATGGGGTGATAGTTTCCAGGATCCGTTGAGGCACCACCATTATGGAGAGGGACCACTGTTGCTGTACGCCACTGTTTGGGCACATATCCTGTAGTAAGGCTGAGATTGAACAGTAGTTTTATGTTTATTATATATATATATATATATATATATATATATATAATGCACACACACACACATATATATATATATATATATATATATATATATATATATATATATATTTATATACATATATATATAAATAGATATATAGATGCGTGTGTGTGTGTGTGTGTGTATGTGTGTGTGTGCGCGCGTGCGCATATACACTTATCTCAGCTATCAGTTCTAACATTTTAAAATCTTTGGTTTCTAATTAGCGCATTTTGACATCACTGTTACACTGTTATCATTCTAATTAGTGCATTTTGACATCACTGTTACACTGCTATCATTCTAATTAGTGCATTTTGACATCACTGTTACACTGCTATCTTGAAGTCATAAATGATTAGTTTGTGTGTTAGCTTTCAGTGGAGTATCTAGCAGCATAGCTTAGTGGTTAAGTAATAAGCTCAAAATGGGTCTAATGAAGAGTCGAGACAGTTTCAGAGGACTGCCATTGCAGCCTGGTGGAGACTACCAATGAGCAGCAGAGCTACAGTCACGTGAAAAACAGTGATTCACAAAGTTTGTATCATTGTGTTAAAGCACATTTGGTAAAGGAGTACAGAATAAGATCATTGGTACTGTGCATACAGAACTCTGAGTTATTGATGTGTAATCTTATTGATGTTGACATTTATAAATATTTCCTTGTAGAAAAGCTTCTGGTGCCTGTGATTAGAGGCTTACCGAAGGTACATAAAATTTTGTTTAATCCTTCATTCAGACCAATTGTTTCTGGGAGAGGTTGGCTTACTGAGAGTATTTCTATATACATTGAAAAACAACTTAGGCTTGTGGTTGACTCAACAGGCTCAATTTTGAGAGACACCCAACAGTTTTTAAAGTCTTTGGCAAGTGATGCAGAGAGTGTCAATTTCACTGATGAAGACTTTATGGTTACTTTGGATGTTCAATCCCTCTTCACCAGCATACCGAATGATACAGGCATAGATTTCCTGAGGTTGTTCCTCTTAGATAAGGGTTTTAGTAATACCAAAATCATGAGGATAACCACTTTAATGGAACTAGTGTTGGAAAATAATGTGTTTATTTATGACAGTAAATATTATTTACAGACTATGGGTGTAGCCATGGGCACGTCATGTGCCAATTCATATGCTAACCTAGTATTAGCATATTGGGAATCTACATATATTTTCTCGATCACTAAATATTCCAGATACATCAAACATTATAAACGTTTTGTAGATGATCTTTTTTTTTTATCTGGAATAGTGACTTGTTGACTTTGAATGATTTTTTGTCTTATATCAACAGTACTGCCACTTTTTTGAAACTAACTGTAGAATGGTCGAGAGACCATATAAATTTTTTAGATGTGACCCTTAAGAAGAAGGATGGCAGGTTAGAAACTGAAATTTATAGAAAGCCATGTGGGAAGAATGCGTTTTTGCATCGTGACAGCATGCATCCACCTCACATTCATAAGAACATCGTAAGGAATCAGGCTATGAGAGATTCTCGCTTGACTAGCGGTAATAGGGATTTTGAAGTAGTATTAGCAAATTTACATGATGACTTTAAGAATAGGGGATATCATGACAGTGATTTGTCAGCTCTGAAACATGTTGAATGTGAAGGGAAGGCAAGACCATATATCAATAAGTGTTTTACTATGGATTCTGAATCAGTTAAAACACCAACACATAAGAAAAGGATGGTCATTACATATACTGATAAAAATAAGAAGATCACAGATGTTATTAAGAAAAATTGGGTGATTTTATTATTAGATGATAGGCTTAAAATGCTTATAGGAACCCACCCAAGCTTCTCCTATAAAAGGACTAGAAATTTGAAGGATATGTTGTGCTATGAGAGACGAATGGGCAGTGGACCAACGTCCGTTAGGAGAGGTACTTTTCCATGCCGTAACTGCAACCATTGTTCTTTTGTGTCAAGCATGGCCAGTTTTGAACATCCAGACACTAAGAAGGTTTACGAATTTAACCATTATGCAGATTGCAGGACACGCAACTTGGTATACCTTGCTGTATGCCGTATATGTAGAATGTTTTATGTAGGGAAGACAAACAGGACTCTTCATGAGAGGATTAGGGAGCATTTATATGCTATTAATAAAGAGAATGAAACTAATGCCCTAGCGAGACATGTTCTGTCGAAAGGTACTAGACACAATTTTGAGTTTTTAGCATTAGAATTGATACATACATCCATGAGATTAGGGAACATCAGCAATTTTACAGAGAAGGAAGAGAGTAAATGGATCATCAGACTGCAGGCAGATGTTGGACACGGCCTTAATGAAAGAGTTACTTTAAAACCTTTCCTTAGAGACCGTGCACTCAAACATAATTAATTTGTTATATCTTTTCTATAATATTCTTTATTAGCATAATATATTTTTATATATATTTTTATATATTTTTAATAGCTTAAATTTTTAAAAAATTTTTATATAAATTTTTACATGTGATTCATATTCAAAAAATTTTTATATATATTTTACATGTGATTCATATTCATGATTGTGAGTCTGTAGTCATTGGTCCATGTGATCATGTTTTTGAGTATTTTAGTGAGACTGTTTCCTAAGTTTTCATTGAAGTCTGATGAAGCGTCCCATGTAGATGCGAAAGCGCTTACTGTTTTCAGTAAAGGATTTATTTTTAAACAGACTGGTTGGCTTCGATTGTCATGGAGTACCTGCACCCTTGTTTCACATTTGGTTTTTGTTGGTCCAGCAGGTACCTTACCCTTGGAGGATTCTGATTTTACTGAGTACAGAACTTCTCTTGATTGAGCTATTGCCTCCTCCTTACCTGATTTAGAATAATCAAGTCAGGTGCACAGGAAATTTAACAACTCAGTGTATGGTTGGGCAAGTCATTTATGTTAAATAAATAAATAAAATATAAAGCTTTCTGCTCAAGCTTATTGTACCTGAATCAATCAACTATGTCCATCACATCTCAGGTGTTAAATGATCTTTACATGTAGTGCTGAGCCATAGAGGAGCTACACCTCTGACTGTTCATAAATTGCTTTCTGAACTGCCCAGTTTGTAAAGTCCAGCACTAGGCACAAGCTGTTCATGTTTAGTAGCATTTGTGTTGAACTACTTTGACTTGCACTTAGCTGAAATTACTCGTTGCTGCCAAGTGTGCTGTTATGTATATTCCACTGGTGACTTGATGGATCAGTCTTCATTTGCCTACTGTATCACCAAGCAAGCCTGTAAATAGACCCCGAACCCAAGGGTCATCACTGATAGCAAGCTGTCCTTTTATGGATGTTCAGAAGTGACCCTTTCCAAAGTGTAGGCACTTCAAATCTCTTTATTAGGTAATATATGTATATGTGTAATATAAGTTTTAATAGTATTTACTGGTTGAGATGGTCTGCATTATTCTATTATTTAGTTTAAGCATAGTTATTTTTGCTCAAGAAAAAGTGGAGTATTTGTGACTGATAAATACTATATCAAACTATTCAGGATCATCATAATCATCTTCAACCCCCTTTTCCATTTTTGCTACAAGTGGTCAGAATATTGTATCAACTGATGCTACCTCTCTCAGTTAAGGGAAAGTCCCCTACCTTCTACCACAGTCTTGGGTGACCATCTTAGGTCTTCTCTCATACAGTCTAGCCATCTCTAGGCTAGACATTCTCATTTTTTCTTGACTTTTTCCTGTCTGTCCTAAATATCTTCTCTTTCTCTTTCTCTCTCTCTCTCTCTCTCTATATATATATATATATTTTTTTTTTGCTTTCCTGCATATATGATTGAACCACTGCAATCTGTTCTCATTGACCTTTCTTTTGCTCAGCAGTCCTGATTTCTTCATTTGTCCCATCGTGTGCATCCTACCTGCCACCTCAGGTACTTCCATCTCAAACTCCAACTGTTCTGCCTTCACTTTCTAAGTTTCTTTGTCATAAAGAAGCACTGGTTGCACCACTGTTTTGTACACCTTGATTTTTAGCTTAACTAGTAAGGATAGAACAGAACACAGCCCAGAATAACTCTTCAAACATATTATGTTTTGGATCATATTTGTTATTGAAGAGATGAATAAATCCTATAGGTGTTCCATGTTTCTAAATGCCAGCAAGTCACTATGTTTCAACAAACTGGCTTCTATCACTCCTATCTTAAAACTGCATTCATATAAAATGTAGCTAAAATGTTTTAATTAAGGTATTATTTTTTGTTTTGAAATAGCTTTTTTATGAACTTTACAATGTGTTTTAGCTATGCTTATGATGTACATATTAGGCTAGTATGCTATTCCATTGAGATGTTTAGTTGATGATATAGTTTTTAAATGTATGTAGTGTAAAGGTAGTTAACTGTTCTGAAAAAGTTGCAGAATTTATAGAACAAAAGCCTTTAACCTGTTTTGGAATAAATGCTTGAGTGACTTTATACTGCATTTCTTAATGGTTTCAATTTACCTTGTTTTTTTTACACATTATCTTTTCCAAAGACATGACAAAGTAGCCACGTATAGTTATGAATCATAGTGGGCAAGGACTGTTCAGAAATTGTGCCACTCTCTCCTATATACATAAGCTATATGGTTACCTGTCATCATGTCCGGCATGAATAAAACAGAGCTGGTGCTGCATTCGTCCCTACACCACCACAATTAGATCATTGTTTCCTGTTTGATCAGTTACCCACTTATTTGCACTGAATAAAACAGACAGGCACAAGTAAATGATTTATCAGTGCAGTAGAAGGAGGTTTTCATGTCTTTAGTGCACAAGAGCCACTGCCTTCTGCAGCAGTATAGCAAAGTACATCTGTGCAGTGTATACACAAAATGTCATTGTTACAAAGTTACACCATATAACATTGATGCTGCAAGGACACCGCTATCTACTATGTATGCACAATATATGTTTATTACAAGGGTACACCATACAACACTGGTGCTGATAGGATACATCTGTCTTCTATGTATGTACCCTAATGCAAACACAGCATATGTTTATTACAAAGCTACATTGTATAACCTTCGTGCTGATGAGATACTGCTGTCTCCTATGTGCCCCAATGTATACACCAAGTATGCTTATTACAAAGTTACCTTGTATAACCTTGGGACTGATAGGACACTGCTATCTTTTATGTGCTGCCATGTACAAATCATAGCAGTACTCTGTTGACACTAAACAAAGCATTAAGTGGAATTTTGTATGGATCTTGCATGATTTAAAAAGTTGAGTTCATTTAAAATTTATACTGCTTTAGACAACCATTCAAAACATTTATGACTCCATTTCTGTGACAGGCATATGACCAGAAAATATGGACCCAGCCAGATGTCAGTTTTTTCTGCAATTAGGTGACTCAGCCTTTGAATCTAGGAACAAGTTTTTGTTACTGTTTGACATCAGAAACACACAATGCATCACAAACACATTTACTAGTTCTGTATTGCAACCAGTCCAGGACAGAGGCCCTTTGTTCAACATAGCTGGTGCTTACAAAATTCTTATCAACAAGGACAGTGTTTAAGAGACCGAGGGATACAGTGATTACCTGATTTCTGAGATCATTACCTTGAGATATATATATATATATATATATATATATATATATATAGTTAATATTTTTATTAATTTTAACAAACTTATAAACTAAAGAAAAATCACAACTAAATCAACTATTTACAAAGATGTCTACTATATGTCCAAAACTTTAAATGTTCTTGAAATTGTCCTTGTTTCATTGAGTTTGACAGATTGTTTAGCAGTTCTTTAAGGTCCATCCAGGTGTTGTAATAAATGATGACTCTAGTTGTTCTCATCTAAATTGTTAGAAGTTCTAAGAGACAAATAGTGGTAGCAGTGCTTGTTAATTCTTTCATTGTTGGAGTCGACTAATTTTTCCAATTCTTGGTGATTATCTTTCTCGCTATAGATGGAATACTCCATAAAAGTGAATAATTAACATTCTTTACACAGTCTGGTATTGGTGCGTTAAGAAAAATTTGTGATTTAATTAAAATGAGCTTATTAAATTCTGTAAAAACATTGATTTTTTTCCAAGAATGGCCTATTAACCTTACATTCAAAAAACATATGCTGCCAGTCTGCTTTGATGTTTGTCTTAAACATCCAGTAGCCTACTTTTTTCTTGTGCATTAATTTTATTCTATGTGGAGTTATAAATGTTTTTATGTATAAATTTACATGCAAACCTTTTCAGTGTTATAAAAGATGTAGTTCATTTTGCGGATGACAACATAACTTATCCAAGTGCAGAAGATAATAACAATGGATTTATAGCTGGAGTACATTTTCTATTTCCTTTCCATAGATCTAAGCTATGCTTAATATACTGGCAAGGATGAACTTTTTTCATGTGGATGTGGTTCTATTCCACAGAATCTGTATCCTCTATGAGATGTATCTGTCAATATTGCAGAAGAGATTTAGATTCCTAGGCAGAGAATTTCTGGTGCCATTTGACTTGCTGATGTGCAGTAAATTCATCAGTAATGAATCAGAGCATGCCTTGTATGCTAGACACACGCCATCTGTTAGCATTCTGTGGGATACAGAATATAGTGTCAAGGCTTTGATTTGGTCAGTATTTAGGCTTTCTATCCTTTTAGTAAGGTATATCTGTGAGCATTTAGTTGTTGCATGTATCTGGACAGATGTTTCCAAAGGGGGCATTATATTCAATGATTTGGAGTAATGATGGCTGAGTAAAGGGGAACAATGACATTCCTAGGTGTAGATACAGGCTGTTTTATTTCATTGAAAGATTACATTGTGCAATGGCATTTTGAGCAGCATGTCATCAACCATGCCATTTGCTGAGCCATTCTTACTGAGATCACATTACGGTAGGGATCAGGAAATTTGGTCTTTCCCTACTGTAGTACTATCTCTGAGTTGGTATATATAATTACAACCTCCAGGTACCTCCTTCAAACACGTATAATCACAAAGAAAAAATCCGCTGGTCTGTACAATCAAAGGGCTCTCCTCCAAACACAATATGCTCCACCACTCGATAATAACCACAAAATTTATTTGATAAAAGTGAGTAACAGTTATGAACACCAAAAAGAACTGCGTGTAGCTACTACATATAAACAAAAGATTGAGCGCGCTTTCGTCCGTTCCTTTAGGACTTCATCAGAGATCCGTATATGGTATATATAATTAACGGGGGGTGTGGGGGGTTCAATGAATTGCATTTCTGATGAAATGCCATTCAACAATGTTATCCTTTGATGATTTACTATAGACCCTCTTGATACAATCCTTTTGTTTATAAGATGTGCAGTATAGAAGGACTTCTTACAGCAACAGGCACATGATGGTTCTCTATTGTTACCTTTTGTTATAGTTGGCAAAACATAATGCAATTTAATTTTAAGGAAGGACATGCCAACAATGATAGAAAATAATTGTATAATGGCATAAAATTAGTATTTATGTACTCAGTTTTAAAAAGTGCATTTCCCCAGGAGTTGTGCTTAAAGTGAACAGTAATGCTTGTTGTGGAGCTCAAAATGTTGGTTCATATTTGGCAGTTGTGCACTGTCTGCTGATTGTAGGGAAAGCTGGTTACTTAAAAAAAAAAAAAAAAAAATCACGATTGTCATAAAGTAATTCCTACTGCTGGTGTTGAAATAGCAGTTGTTTTGTTCGGTAGATGTATGATATAGATTATAATGCATCTAATATTCCTGATAGTGACAATATTAATTACCCACTTAAGAAGTTACAAAAACCATGTCAACACCCATTAAACTAGTCCACTGCTATGCCATGACAGATGTCCCAGACTGTAAAGTTATTGTGTCACAGAATTAAGGAAGAGTAAACCCACAGCTCCGGTCATACTCTCAACTTCCTTTCTCAACTCTGAACAAAGCCAAAATAAAGGGGATAAAGGTCCATAAATGGGGGTAATTTTTAAATATTACTGTAATTCAGTTAAAAAGTTTATGGAACAACATGTTTGGCATCAATATGAATTTGATTGTACAGGAAGGACTAGAAACCTGTAATGACTTGCATTATTGACTTGACTTGACTGATCCTCAGAGATTTACCAGAAAATCTACATTTTTAAAAGGGATAGGGCAAAAATATGAGGCAAAATCAGGATGATCTGTGAAATCAGGGACATTTGAGAGGTATTGTTCTGCTACAAATTACTGTTTGTTCAATAGTAGTAATGGTTCCCAGTATTAGAACTTTATGTATTATCTGAATAACAGCAACTAAAACCACATGACAAAGTGCAGCAGTCAGCAATCAGTACTGCAAGCAGTACAACAAAATAAAAAGTGACTGTTTATTTTATTTTCTATGGAGTTTACAAATGATAGAGTTCTATGTGCTTCACCTGAGTGCAAAACTTGTGTAGTTGACTAATACACCTCTTGCCATAACACTGCAGCTGAGAATAATAGCAGTGCCAACAGGTACACCAACTTTATATTTTCATAAAGCACGTTAATGACATTATTTTTCAGGGGGCTGGACAACTACTTGCCAGTTAGTGTAGCATTGCTTGGACTGCCCTGCTTGTCCATCTCAAGTTGTGTAACCCATTTCCCCCAGGCTACTTTGAAAACCAGTACTGAGCTACCATTATACAACACTACTTTGCCTGTTATAAACCTGATCAAGAAGATCAAAAAAGCAAGGGGGTGGATACAAATGGGGGAGGCACCCATTAGCCAACCAACCTCCTCCTTAAGCTGACCAGGGAACAGGGGAAATAAAAACTGAGACGGTCTCCTTACTGGAATGGTACACTCAGCAGCAGCTGGGGGTTAAATATCCCTAACTCATTGTTTGTGTCATGTCCCTTCTGATTCAGAAGTGGGAACAGGACAATTTATTTTTTTGACAGAATGACATTTACAAAATGCTCATCTTCCAGTCCCCTGCTACTGATTTGTATTACGTAGTCTATTTTTTTTATTTAATTTACTTTGAGAAAGTTATGAAAGTTAGAAAACTCTATCCTTGCAGACATGGTCTGCATGCCATACTGTAATCCATTCCCATTGCCTTTGCATCCAAATTAAATATTCTGCAAAAGCAGTGGTGCTAGGCACTATTGGTATCTACTAACTGAAACGCGGGGTACTATACAAAGTTCTGGTATACATTATTGGTGCCAATTGTCTGGGACATCTGGGGTACTATACAAGTTGTAGTAGACAGTAATGGTGCCTACTTATGGGACATCTTGGTTACTATACAAGGTTCTGGTAGACAGTAATAGTGCCTACTGACTGAGACATCTGGGATTACTTTACAAAGTTCAGATTATGTCTAATGAAACCATAGTGAATACTAATGTAGAAGCAGTTATGACCATGTTTTATGTTGCAGTGATATGCGATGAATCATTTCTTAAGGAATTGCTTGCAAATCTTAAAGTAAGGTTTGTTAAAAGTTATGCTTAGTGTCTAGTTAGCAAGTTTAAAAAGTGGAGATGTAGTGAATCATTTTCTATTGCTGTATGAATTTTTGTAAGTAGGTGTTCTTGATTTTGGAACTCTGAGTGACTGCTTGGGTTCTCTGCCCCCCCCCCCCACGTCCTTTTCTATTGGTGACTCAACAGGAAGGATAACAGTTATGTTAGCTAGCATGTCATACTTTGGGAATAACAAATAATGGGTAAACAGAGGGCTATATTGGACATTATTTTGTAGAATCAAAGAAAGATTTGTAGTCCGTACAAAGTGGTTTATATGCAAGTTATTAAAAGCATGCAGATCGTAACAGGACTGATCTGTTTTTCATCATGGTATTGCAACAGTACGTATGCACAGGCATTTAGATGAAATGCCTCATTCGAACCCTGGCTCTCTTCTGGTCTTTTCTGTATGAATAAGCAAGTAAGTTACATATCATGGTCACTGACTATACAAGCTTTAATAAAAGTCTGTTCCAGGACCATGGGACATGAACCTGTTGATATCTGATTAGCCCTGATAACTGAGTGCATGATTCAAGGAACAGTACTTTGAGTGATCGAGTAAACTAAAGTTCTTATCTTGCTCAAGAAAATGGACATTTGATGGGAGTTTTCTTGGTCCCTGAAAGCCCTTTATTAAGCAAGACCTCAAGACAAATGATGAGTGTTATGTCTTGCAGGAATACTTTTTACTCTGGTTTCGCTGTTTTAGTATACTGCAGACTAATCCAGGTAAAATGATCTGATGAAAACTTTCATTTGTACAATTAAAGCATTTTTTTATGTTCTCCCCTTGCTCACCCTGTAGGGAGATTCGCCCTGCCAACACCCTCTTACTTTTACAATTGTAGTACAGAGAAAAAAGAAAGTTGTATATAAAAAGGTGTAAGCGTGGGCATGGAAATTACAAGTGCGCTGTTTGAGACTGCCCACGGAAATCATCAAATAAAGAACTCAGGAGTTGAATGACGCATGTTAGATCCTTGTGCACTTAGGACCGTACTTCGATCCTAGTACCTAGTGCATTTATGTGCCCACTGTCTGTGGCAGCATTCTGTTTTTTTGTATTACCTAAACAATCCTACCATTGTTTAAATAAAAAAAAAATCACAGTTATCTGCATTGTTTACCAAAGTCATAAATGTATTTAAAAAATGCGTCACCCTGCAATGAATGAAATAGACACACTGTGCCTAGTGAATTTCAAAGTGTATCTAAGTAGTTTTATATACCTGCTAGCATGAAGAGAGGTTTACAGCCTTTTATGAAAGTCCCACACACCTTCAACCACAGGTAGTTATGCTACTTGGAGCACTTGTTCATTTGACATTGCTGTGCATTTCTATTCTGTTATAGTAGTAGTATGCTTATTATCCACAGCAGCTGGGATTTGGGAGGGACCTTTGGTTTAGAGGACATACTTTTGCAGAAATTGATATATAACTAGTCATCTTTTTGCTGTACAGCTGTTAAAAATATCAGCATTATAAGCCTAATTTCAAAGTGTTAGGGGTCTATCATGCCAGTAAAGCATCTCAAATCTTTGACTGTGTCGTCCTGTAAGGAGCCTCTGATCCAGACTGTTTTTTTTTTTTTTTTGCCTAAACCTGACACAGTTCATAGATTATTTAAAGTTAAAGTAAATTGTACTTTGAGGTGGTTACTATAGTCAGAACAGCAGCAGTCATGTGGATATAAGCAGAGCACATGCTGTGTCTAACAAGTGATCACATTGTTCTCACTTCACTCTGTATTCAGGTGCTTAAAGAAATTTCTGCTGTGCAAACATATTCCTTTTATATGAAAAAATACTTGCTGCTGTTTTTGCAGTTTAAGGACCTAAAGGCCAAAGGCAGTTTCAAATAACTTGCTGACCATGTATCATAGCTAGAAAAACACCTGGAGACATCATTCAAAGGCTTGTGTTTAATTCCCTTTTCCAGCATACAGTAAAACAATAATGTCATTTCCTTTTTATTTAGTAATGAGCTTTGATTCCAGATGCAGATATACAAACAACTTAGAGAGCAGTGAAACTGCATTAATTTCCACCTTACAGAGCAGTTTATTACAATAGGCAGTTGTGCGGTAGTGTGATTTAATGTTTCAGAGGGAATGGAAAGAACACTTGGAGAGTTGAGAAGCCGTAAGAATTCGGCTTATCTACTGAGTATCAGCCTTGAAGTGTAAAACCATAACTTTAGATCCTAACACAGCAAAGATATACAATGTAGGCAATATAACTTTTTTTTGCAGTCTTACAGCATCTAAGAGATTTATTCATAGCTGAGCTTTGGTGCATTTAAATACTAAGCTGCACACAGATGAATATCAGTATTGCAAGTGGCAAGGTTATATTGTAGACATCTGAGACCTCGGCTAAATTGCTATAAAACAATATTGGGCCCATATCTCATTAAGGAAGTAGACTGTACATAGAAAAGATTAAATAGGTGTGACCACAAGTCCACTGATCTTAACATGCCACTATTTATCACAGGAAAATTGACACAATCGGTTAGGCCTACTGTACTTGGGGTGGAGATGGCATGGAAAGTCTCTGGGCATTATCCATACAAATGCAACAGGGCCCACTGTGTAAAGTTTGGATAAGATGATCAACATGGATGGGGTCTATTTTCACTGAGATGTTTATTCAGTGTGAAACTTCTCTGGAAGAAATGTCTACCACTTAACATTCAAATGACTGTAGCTGGTTCACTAATTATTTAACATTAGCCTTAACTTCACTCTAAGCATGTCATGAAGTAACCTGTCCATAAGAAACCCCATCCCTCCAATCCACAAGACTTTTGGTTCATTTCTATTTGCCCTAAATTAGGAATGATTCTGGAAAAAGTACTTTATCTGCAACTCATTCAGTACATTAACCAATGCCACCTTTTCTCTGAAAAGCAGCATTGCATTTGGTATGTTCATAGTATATCCATACCTATCTGGACATTGAACGACGGCATTCTTCTTGGAACTGACAAAAGTCTACATATAGGGGCAATTTTTATTGACCTCACCAGAGTCTTAGATCTTGTTGATCACTCACTTCTCCTAGACCATCTCAGTGCAGTAGGCATTAGTGATGCCACACTGCCCTGGTTCAAAAACTCTCAAACTGCCATGTCTCGTTTCACTTCAACCTCTGCATCAGTCACACTGCACAAACGGGACACTCAAGGATCTGGTGTGACACCTCTACTCTTTTCTATCTGCATTAATAAACTTTTCTTTGACTTATCTCATATTCCTCTCCTGCGTTATGCTGATGACAGGGACTTCTTCCACTCCAACCATTCTGTCTCTTCTCTTCAACTCAAAATTCGGTCTGATTTTTATGCCCTTATTCAGTGTATTAGTCATAAACAATTGCTATAAAACTCTTGTAAAATGAAACAATGTTTTATGGCACGAGACAAAAGCTCACTTCTATCTATAATCCTTAATCGTCTTAACAGTATTGAAAATGTTACTTCATTAAAATATTTAGGCATTTTGTTTGACCCAGTGCTAAATTTCTAACTTAACCTGGATTACATGCATGCAAAAATCAATTCTGTCCTTTTCTGGATAAATACACTCTTCAGCTTTGTATCCAGACCCTGTAAAAATGCAGTATGTAATGGTTTCCTACAAGCTCAGCTTGAATATTGTCTCCTGCTAATTGGTGCAACTTCTAAAAGAAATACATCCACTATTCAGTCCTTGTCAAATGTCATTTAGCGATTCATCACCCCCTACCCAAAAAAAAAATGAGCACCACTGTCTACCTGTTAAACAACTGGCTGACACTCTGCTTGCCTCTCAACTATTTAAAGTTATCAAGAATGGCACCTCACCTCCCGTTGGTTCCAGACTATTCAGTGATGCACCAATATACAACCTTGTATATTTTGACCCCTCATGTCCTCTCCTCCAAACCCCCCAAAAGTAGGCTTCATTGCACCGACTATGCTTATTCAGTACTTGCTCACAAACGTTGGGTATCTCACTCTTTTTTCTAAAGAGCATTCCTCTTTCTCCACTTTCTTTTCACAAATAAATGCACATTTAGGTTCATAGGTAGGTACTAGGCTATCTGCCCAAAGGCATTTAGAAGCCTAGCCAGAATGTGTTGGCTTTCGCCGCCCCCTTAGATTAGTTCCCTGTGCCTCTGTCCAGCAGCGCCACTGAAGTGATCCCCAAGGTAAACATTCTGTTTCCCATCCACTCGTCAAGATTTCTTTTCAAGAGTGTTAGCGAGGAGCTCTGCCTAATGTAGATTGGGATCTTGTTCCAAAGGATGGGAAGTCTCTGGGACAGGAATCTATCCATCCAGCACGTCCTATTTATTGTTGTGGTGAGGTTTAGATCCCTAGAGTGTGTGGCTTGCGGGGATACGGTTTTCTTTAGGTGGAGCATGTCCATCAATTCTGGGTTGGACATGGCCTTGTATGTCAGGCAGAGATATGAGTATGCGGTATGAAACCGAGTAGAGCTGTAATTTCTTCAGTCGAGCTGCTTAGGGCATCTGTTTGAGGCCAATGATCCTCTTGGTGAGGTACTTCTGTAGTGTTTCCAGCTGTTGCAGGTGTCTTGTAAGGTACATCCCAAATGGGGCGTTGTACTCTATGATGGGTCTGATGAGTGATGAGTAGAGGGGCACAATGACCTCTTTTGATCTGGATGCGAACCCTTTTGTGATTAGGTGGGCCATGTAGAAGGATTTTCTAGCTACTTTGGCAATGTGATTATCAAAGGTGAGATTACTATCTACTTGGGTCCCCAGATCCCTTATTACATCTTCCGTATTTAGGGGACTACCACATATGTGCTAGTTTGTGGGTACTTTGTTTTTTCCAAAGGGGATGACTTTTTGGCATTTAGCCTGAGGCCATGATTTTGACACCAGGTATCCGTCTCAGTGAGACCCTTTTGGAGGATGTCTGTGTCAGCCGGAAAGTCAATTATAGCCCCTAGTTTGCAATCATCTGAGAACTTGGTCAGCCATAGTCCTCCTGTGCTTGCCTGTACCTCTGAGAAGTATATGCCAAACAGGAGGGTTCCTAGGAATAATCCCTGGAGAATGCCACTTGTAACTGGTGTAGAGTCGGACCTAGCTCCCGCAACTTTCTCCATGTGGGTTCTGTCTGTGAGCCAGTTGGCAACCCATCTTGTGATGTAGGGGTTTATGTTATGGCTGGTGAGCTTGTCTATAATACCAGAATGGGGAATGGTGTTGAAGGCCTTTGTGAGGTCTAGGTAGGCTGTGTGTACCACCTTTCCCTCATCTATAGCCTTGGTAAATGTCTCAAAGAAGTCCACCAGGTTTAGGAGGTATGATCTGCCCTTAACAAAGCTGAACTCGGTAGGGTCCAGTGTTTGGAGGTTCCCAATGTCTCTGTTAATGAGTTCCATGATGATGCACTCCATAGCTTTGCAGACCTAGTCAGGCTTATAGGGCGATAGTTCCTGGGGTCTGTTGTGGCTCCACCTTTGTGGAGTGGAATAACCGCTGCTGTGTGCCACTCTATGGGTATGTAGCCTGTGGAGAGGTTGAGTTTGAACAGTGTGTTTAGGTGAGGGGTTAGTTAGTCTTTGAGCTCATGTAGGATGCAGCCTTTGACACCATCCGGTCCCATTGATGCTGTGTTTTTGGCTTTGGAGAGGGCTGTTTTAACCTAAGTGTCTGTGATTTCAGGGACTCTACATTCTTCTGGTATGGTTATGGGCCCTCTTGGGGGAGAGAGGGGGGTGAAGTTTGCACTGAACCTGTCTGTCAGGATGTTGGTGATATCGGTCGGTTCAGTGTATTTTGTGCCATTCTGCACTAACTCTGAGCAGATCTGAGCATTGCCACTTAGATTCTTGACATAGCTAAAGAATGCCTTGTGTTTATCTTTGGAGTCCTTGGCAATTTTTCTTTCAAAGCTCACCTTGGATGATTTTATGAGGGATCGTAGTTTTGTGCTGATAATTATCAGGGATGTCTTCCCTTCTTCGGATTTTACTCTCTTCTGTACTAGTTTCCTCCTTCTGTTGTATAACTTGTTTATGGCAGGAGTCCACCAGACTGGTTTCCTTTTCTTGGAGGAGTGAGTCTTGGTTTTGCTTGGGATGACATGATCCATGCATTCTTGTAGGTGCCCGTAGAATGCATTAGTAAAGAATTTTGCAGCTTGGACAGCATTATCCTTCAGCATGGGGGCTTTGAAACTTTCCATCTCGGTCTTAAGTAATGTGAAGTTTGCTTTTGAAAAGTTTTTCACGGTGGTTTTCTTGTCCGGGGGTGGGGGTGGAATGTGGATATCCAAAGTGATTTGTTTATGGTCATATCTAACCAGCGAAGGGTTGATTTCCGATGTGGATCATTGGTCACCCATGTTGGTGATGACTAGGTCCAGTATGTTGTCACCTCTGGTGGGAGTGTTGAGCAGTTGAACTAGGGCATTTGAGTTTATAAATTCTAGGAAATGTTGGGCAAGGGAGTTAGTACTTGAGTAGTTCTCCCAGTTAATGTTTGGATAATTGAAACCACCCAATATTAGGGTGTTTGGTAGAACCTTTATGTTTCCCAGTGTTTCGAGGAATATGGAATGGGGGTCCTGGGACATTGTGGGTGATCTGTAGCAAGCTACAATTTGATTTGCAGTTTTGCCCATTGTTCGTTGCATGTGGATGATCTCTGAAGCATCGTGGTGTGCCACTAACCTGGAGGTGTGGGTATCCTTGATGAATATGGATACGCCCCCACCTTTTGTATTTTGGTTTGGGTTCTGTGGCCAAAATGTATGGTATGAGTTGTAGCCTGGTAGTGCTGGGGCACTCTCTGGAGCCTTAAATCGATATATGTGCAGTAACAGAAACCTGGTTTTCTCCATACTGAGGAGTGCCTCGAGTGCGTGCATTTTGAGATTCAGACTTCTGGCATTGAGTAGCACTACCCTCGGTTTTATGTTACTTGTTCTATTTACGGCGGTAGGTTTGTCTTTTGAGCCTTGCCTAAAAAAGGCACTATGGGGGTGGCAAGAGCCTTGGCCAGTATTCAAAAACCTAAGGGTGACAGATGCAAGCCGTCTCTGGCTTGTCGAGCATGTCATCCCAAGCAGACAAACACTGGATCCCCATTTGAATGACACCAGAAACTTAGCCAATTGTTGAAACTGAGAAATTTTTCTTTATACCTTGGTATCATTCTTGGTGAGGGCAGGATGCTACTCATGGTCAGGGTCATACTGGCCTGGTCTACATTATCAGAGAGCTCTTCCATGTCTCTTTTCATGTAGTCCAGAGAGGTATGGCTCAGGTAATTCACACCAACATCGACAATGACAGAGTCATATTTGTACTTGTTCTGTAGTGACCTGAGTGCTTGTGTTATGTGGTGGATACTGGCGTCAGACAGGCAGCTAACAGTAACCTTCTCCTTATTCAGCCTAGTGAGTGGGGCATCAGTGTGCCTGACTATAGAGTTACCTATTACTAGTATGTTGGGTATGTTATTTTGCCTTAAGGGCTGTGATTGCATGGCACACTGGTTTTGTGAAGTATGTGTTTCATGGTTTGTGTTGGGGGGTGGAGGTTGCTTGGATGTCTGCTTTGGAGGTCTCTGTTGGTTTTGCAGATTTTTATTTAGAGCCTCCGAGTATGTTTTCATGTATTTATGCGTGTTTTTTTCCAGTGCTGCTTTAATGGGTTTATGTGAGACTGGTGGTGTGATGCAAGTATTTCCCTTCTCCTCTTGACTGTCTGATCCAGTCTTGGGTTGAGAGAGCTTAGCCTCCAGTTTGGCTGTATAATTGCATCGCTCGCATGTATTAGCGTTTGGTGGTAGGAGGAGGGGGTTGTCTGTGTACATGAGGCAGTTGTAACATTGCCTCAAAATGCCCAGATGCAGCAGTTGGACTGGAGAGTACACCTGAAACTGCCCTTTGGACATTCCTGGATAGGTACAGTGAACTGTTTTACTGGATGGGCTGGTAAGGTCAAATCGAGAGCCTTGTCCTTCTGTACAATACAGGAGGGTCTAGTGCTAGGGTTTATAAGTGCTTGCTATAAGCTTTGAGTAAGTGCCAGGCTGAGAAATGAGTGGTTTGAGTGCTTAAGTTGAAAGTTTGTCTATTTCCAAGGGAAAAATTGAAGAGGAGACTTTGTGGAGCCAGGAATAGTTGTACCCTAGCTAACCGGTGCTGCCTTGTGCACAAAACCGGGCAAATATGGTATATATAGCAGGGAAATTAGCCCAAAATGGCCAATGCAATGACTGTAGGAAAATACCATTGTTACCCCTTTGGTTATGTAGCTTTATCTCTTCATTCTCTTCTTCTGTCTACATGCCTTCCTGTGACGCCCATCTTTGATTGCAATTATTTTAGCATGCCAATTCTGATACCACTCTATTTAATGCCTATATATACTGTGTTTTTTAGGTCACTCTGCATATAATGTCATTTACCTATTACCTTTGTAGCCTCAAGCCAGCTATGACATTCACTTTGTCTATAATGTAGGTATATTGCATTTGGTCATTGTCTCTGTGTATAATGTCACATTTGTGTGTTTTTCCCAGGCTGAGGCTGAAATGATTCCAGTGACGTTGGTGCTTTAATCTGGTTACTAAATTCAAAATAAAACTGGTGAGTTGCATCAGTATACAACTTCTGTATACACTCACAAGACATTTTTAATAAATACAACATTCTGTCCTTAATATGTTCCTTTCTCAAACCATCCAGATCTGTCTGATAAATAAGTGGGTGAGTGGGCTGGTGCACAGTCCTTTTCAGACACTTCCTGGGCCATAAGGCAGAGACAATGCATACTAAGACATTAAGACAGAAGATTACAGTTACATAAATTATATTTTCATTATGTTTAGATGCAGATATTTGATCAGCCTCCTATTGAACCATAAGGCAGAGAGGTAATGGTTAGATACTTTGGAAGGAGAGGAATTAGTAAGAGAGTGTTTAGAGCACAAAGAAAAGGAAAGTGAAACAACCAACCAATATCTCTGAAATTGTTATATTTGTGTTACATACCTTTTTATTCTTTTTTGAAGAGCAAGACACTGTGTTCAGTTAGTTCTAAGGAGAGAGAGAGACTTCCCTGCAGCAGGGGCAAGTTTATAAAATTATCTTTCACAGGAAGTTGTAGAGAATTGTGGCCTATAGCATTTGCAACTGGTAAGCATTGTAAAGAGAGTATGGTAAATTATGAATTAATAGTGTAGTTACTAGAGGTTAGGGTTGCCACCTTTTCAAATGGCCAAAGTGGGACATTTTCGGGGCACACATCAGATTTTACAGGCCGACACATACCCACGGTCAGTACAAAGGATAGAACTTTCCTTTTATGCGTAAATGAAAGCTTATTCTTGTAGCAGTTTAGTTGCTTATTCTGTTTCTTGTAACATTTAGGTATTTTAGATACAGAAATAACTATTTTATGGAACTATTACATAACCTATGGGACATAATTATGTCCTTCAATCACAGGACATTTGCCATTTTTAATATTTTTGGTAAGGACATATCTGCCCAGAGAGGGACTGTCCCTCACAAAGTGGGACAGGTGGTAACCCTACTAGAGGTGGGCAGTATCATCCTTTTATTAACTTGAATGGGAGAGTGTTAAGAAAGAACATGGATCTAGCAGCAATTCTCAGCCATTTAGCTGCACTGATAGTGTAGCAGTGATGTTCTGTTGGCTTAGCAAGACAAAATGAACCCAAGAGTCTTATTTTCTATTGTCTAAAGCAGGGTAATGTTTTGGTTTGGGGAAGGGATAATGGGTGGGACATATTCTATTCTAGGGATTAGAACATTAATGGCAATGGATCATCTTCTCTCTAGAATGATCAGGTTTGAATGTTGTGGGCTACTTTGAGCCGTCATAAGACTGTACTGGTGGTGTTTGCAGTATGGTTATAGAAGGATAGTGAATCAAGTACTATCCTCATGTATTTGCGTTGCTTGGAAAATAGTATTGTAGCACCTCAGGGGTCATTTATGATTGGTGGAATGATGCCATCAGACCTTTTGGCAATACTGAATACTGTAGCGGTTGACTTCATGGTATTTATATTTAGGTTATTTGATTGTATCCAGTACAGTATTTTGTGGAAATCTTTACTGAAGGGTATGAGCCAAACTGTGTGGAATTTTGCAACTATTAGTTAACACAATTGTGTCTGTGTATAGAAGAAAATTTAACACTAATAAGTCCCAAGATAAGCTGTTTATGTAGACTGGGAATAGTAGGGTGTCCAAACAATGAGTCCTGTGGAACTACACTAGTTACTTTGCTGGATTCTGAAAATAAAATTGATACAAAAGCAATGAATGTTTAACATATTGAACAAGTGATTGAACGCAGCTTGTCAGTCACCAACCAATAAAAAGTGAAATGGCTCCCGCACACCCCAAACTAATTATATATACAAACTCTGAAATCACAATTGTGTGTGGAAAGGGCTAACTTATCAGTCCTCACTGTACCATGATCTTACACTGACAAAATGCTGGTGCATGCGGTATGCTGATTTTTGTTCGGCTGTCTATTCGGCAATTTGCACTTTTGACTAATTGTCCAAAAACCCATATAAATATATGGTTGTACTTAGAATTAATAAAAAAATACCCATTGTCATCTGACTTAATGTCGTTGTCAAAACATCAAAAACATTGATGCCAACACAGCAGTACGCAGATGCAGTGAAACAGCTTTGGACATGCATAATTCTGCTTTTAAAAATATACAAAATAAGGGACACAAGCCTCCCCTGCACTCTCCATGTGGGGGTCTGAGCCCTTCCTCCCCCCACTAATTATATAGACTAATGCTGAGATTGTAACAACACTGGTTAGGGTAAATTTTCCAACCCTTGGAAATGTACAGTCTCATAAACCTTGTCTGTCAGCTGCTTAAAAGACGATATGCAGTCGATTACATAAGCAGCTGTATTTCCCATTTCAATAACTCCCATATATATATGTATGTAATGTATGTGTATAAATATAAACACTTGCATTTCCTAGACTAATTGTGCTTTTGCAGGCTGATATATCTAACTGTTCTTATTACTTCAGGTTATACTGCACATAAGCTGCAGCTATTCAGAATAAAATATCACTTTTTCAGTCCCTCTGCCTGCATTAGTAATATGTGCTAAACCCAACTCTGCACCTTACCTTAACAACAACAAAAAACCTTTAACACTACTATTTATCAGACATATTTGGAACTCATGTTATGACAGAATTTTAGTGTAAAGATTGTAAAAGGAAATTGCTTTCTTTTTGTAGTCTTTTTACTATATTAGGTGTTTTGAGTGTTTGATAATGTGATTCTTTTCTGCATTGTGTCATATGTTTTGCTTTCCACATTGTGATACTTTGATGAATCACATTAGAACCATTTATGTGAGTGTTTCATGAGTTATCACTGCATGTATTTTATCATCTGCTGAACCTCTGGTGTTTTTCATTGCTGGAGCATTTAGTTAAATTATGTGTATAGAAGAACATTTTATAATTTAAGGTAAGTCCCAGGATAAGCTATTTATGTATACTGAAAATAATAGGGGTCCAAGTAATGAGCCAAAGTTCATTATACCAACCGTTGCATAATTCAAGGGTTCTTATCCTTTTTTCAAGTTTGTGTAACCCTGGGGTTAGTTTATTTTATTTCTGGAGGGAGGGGGTAAAGTCTCCCATGTAAAAAGTTATGTTTTGTTTTACTTTTTCTAATTGCAAGCAGGGGCGGCTTGTAGTATTGGACTGCAGCCCTCCCACCTTGAAAAAAAAAAAGAAAAATATGTAAAACTAAAAAACAGAAAAAAAAATCTAGACTGCAGTCTGGATAAAGAAACACAGGTACCCAGCAATCATTGCTGCAAATGCACCCAGGAATCAGTGCGGGGACGACCGCACAGAAGGGGAGGTCCGGACTGCTTCGGCTGCAGGCAGATCCAATCAGGACTGAAAGAGGTGAGCTGCTCTCGCAGGACTTTCATTGCGCGGGCTCATTCAGGAGGTAGGTGTAGCAGGTTTTGGTTGCTGGCTGGATTGCTCCGTGTCACGGGTGGAATTTGCTGCTTCAGGTCGCTGGATTGCTCTGGTGGTTTTGCTGCTTGGTCAGACATACATCAGGTAAGTGAGTTGCTTACTGGCTGGAGGTTAGGTCGTTTTTCAGGTTAGGTCGTTTTGCTCAGGTAAGTGAGTTGCTTCCTGGCTGGAGGTTAGGCCGTTTTGCTGGTGTTGCAGGTTAGGTCATTTTGCTGGTTAGGTCGTTTTGCTTGTGTGTGTGTGTGTGTGTGTGTGTGTGTGTGTCTCTAAAATGCCCCAGTTACTATATACTGGTGGCTAGAGAGAGCAAATGGTGGTGGACAGAGACTCGGGCTTGAACCCTGTAACTTGGATGCAGGTGGCAAGGACCTGAATTCCCTATCCACCACCATTTCTAAAAAAAACTTGCAGATTTTTGCCTCATATTTGTTCTGTTCCTCATAAAATCTGTGGTTTCTGTATCTACATTTTCCTTGCAAAGTCTGTAGTGTAGTGGTGCACTGGTAGCATTGTTGCCTAACAGCTACAGGTTCTCTGGTTTGATTCTTGGCTGGGGTGCCTTCTGTGTGGTGTCTGCATGTTCTCTTTACTTGCAAAGATGTGATTGGCATTTCTCTCTACTCTGCTGAAAATTGTCTTTTGTTCCAAGTCAGACTAGTTTCTTGGATAAAAGTTTAAAAAATAGGCATTTGAATTTCAGACTTCATATTCTTCAGAAAGTACATGGTAACACAAAGTTGTTCTAGCAGTTGTCTAAGTTTATAACATGGATATTTGAAATTTGTCCCTATTTTTGGGACTGTATTTCCCCATTATTGGCTTTGTCCAGGTATTTGTGCTAAGGCTGAGAGTTATCTATGGTGAGAACTGTATTCATTGAATATTTGGGGGCTGTATTCCCTCCCCATTACTGGCTTTGTCCACATATTTTTTGCTAAGAGGTTGAGAGCTATAGTGAGAACTGAATTCGCTGAATGTTTGGGGGCTGTATTCCCCCCATTATTGGCTTTGTTCAGGTGTTTTGTGCCAAGAGGTTGACAGCTATGCTGAGAACTGAATTCACTAAATGGTAGCCATTTAAGTTTATCTTCCTCTTTTTTACAAAACAGCGGATTTGGCATAGTGGTATGTTTCTCTGACTGTTTTGCACAGGGTCCCCTGGGTTAAAGACGTGGCAGTGAAATGTATGGTGGTAACACAGCATTTTATTCTAGCAACTTTCCAACATTATACAAGCAATGTTTAAAATTAGTCCCTGGTTGTCCCCCCCCCCCACAAATAAATTTCGTCTTTTTCCAGATTTCTTGTGCTGCAAAGTTCAGAGATACAACTGCGTGTCGAGTAGATTTTACAAGGAGCTGAGAGCTGCAGGGGAACAAAACTTTAGTGCTGCTTATTCTGAGTCTGCTTGCACTAATAGCACAACAGGTAGTGTACTTGCTTTTGATGCAGAAGGCTGTGGGTTCTACTCCCACAGTAGATAGATGCATTGCTGATACTGTACTGTGTTGTAAAGTGGGTGGATGCTGCAGTCTTTTTGGCAAAGATACCTACAGTCGTAACTATGAACCTGTTATCTGTTTGCCATACAGTCCCTATTGCGATATTACTAGCTTATTTTTATTTTTTTTTTAATGCATGCACCATAGGCAATTTATTCCTCAAGGGCAACAGGCACTTTATTTGTAGATGAATAAACAGTGACATATAAAGTTGTTTACTAGCAGCAACCTGTTCATTGTTACAGATTTCTTTAATGTGGAATTATTTCAATGACTTTTACTACTTCAGAGATTGTGCATATTTACTGATACTGGTGGACTGTAGACGGTTGAGTAGACTTTTATGATGGAAATGTGGAAATGTTCTGAATTGGGTAGTTTTGTCATTGGTGCATGCATTTTGTTTCATTGTTTACTGGAAAAATGTTCAAAACAATAAATTTAAAATGCCGTCTAACAACTGTACTGTATTTTACAAGGAATATAATTTAGTAGAATCAGGAAGGTGTATCAAAGAGCACATGTATGTTTCATGTGCAAGGGGCCTATGATTTGAAAACGGCCCAAAGTTAATCTTTATCTGCCACTGGCAAAATGCATTTTCTTTGAATGTGGGTTTCAATGCTGTTTCATTGAATGTGCGTTTCAAGGGCAGAGAAGTTTTTAATGCTAAGCCTGTTTTCATTGTGAGACTGCGTTGCTTTGTTTAGCAGATATCTTGGTGTTTGTGCTGTAAAATGCAAAATAAAACTTTCAAATCCAGATCATCATAGAAGTAAAGCAGTATGCACATTAGTGTTTATGGTAAATGGAGTGATATAGCCAAGTAATGGATCATTGGAATGGCTGCAGGGGGAGGGCTCCATTTGTCCATGATTTTGTGAGGGGGAAGGGCGGCAAACTCAAAGACTGCCCCAGCTGAACTATACCTCCCAAATGTCCAGATTTTCACAGAATTAATAGATTTTTGCTTCTTATTTTTGGTTTGTTCCTCATAATATTTGTGGTTTTCTGGAAAATCATTTAGGAATTAAGTCACTAATGACACTGAGTTTCAGACTTCATAGCCTTCAGAAAAATGCATGCTGAAGTAAGACCTGTTCTATCAACTGTCTCAGTTTATACAAGAGCAATTTTTAGTACTGTTTATGTTCCTCCAATATATTTGGCCTTGTCCAGATTTATTGCATTAACAGGTTGAGAGGTACATACAAATAAATTGCTTTATAGAATTAGGCATAGCCAAACCTCTCAACTGTCCCCGAATTTGGCTCAAAATGTTGCTCTTCCCCTAATAATCCCTCCGCAAAATAGCAATTTTGGAAGAAAACATGGAGGGTTTACAATTTAGAAATAACTGTAATAATCAGAGTTATAGATCACTTTTATTTCAGAAATGCATGTAGATTCTTTTATTTTGTCAGCTGCTCAAGTTAGCAGTACTATTATTAAAAAATGTCCTTTCTTTGACAGGTTCCCAGCTGTATTGTGTAGCTATTTTATATTTTTGCATCACAGTTTGGTCCATTTTTCATAAAATTGTTTTTTTTGGCAAATTAGTGGTAAATCATTAAATACTGAAGTTAGAAAATAATGACAGACATTTGAGTTTCAGATTTCATATCCTTCAGAAAATTCATACTAATACAAGACCTACTATTCTATTATCTTTCTAAGTTTATAAGAGCAATATTTAAAAATTGTCCTTATTTTTGGGCCTTTGTCCCACTTCTGTGTATGGCTTTGCTCTGATGGTGAGGTATGACAAATGTGTCGGGGCCATCAGCCAGCCAGAGACATTTCAAATTGTGATATACTTGTTACACCCCACTCCTCCATGTAGTGACTCTGGATGTGTCCAAGCAAGGCAAGGAGCAGTTGTGCAGTGTAAATGTGCAGGGTATCCCCCCATGCAGTGTAAATGTGCAGGGTATCCCCCCATCCAAGGTAGACACAAGTACTACAGTGGCTTTTCATCTGTTCTTGATTTTGCAGAATGGTCTGGTTTCTGTCATATTTTTGTACAGTTGATTTATGCTTATTACTCAGAAAAGTGCCTGTTGCTCTGTGTTTTAAGTAGCAGTGCTTTAATGACCATCAGGTAAGCTTGTCTGAGATCATAACATGCAAGTAAGCTTTAATAAGCATACTGTTAAAGAATTGCCAACATTGAAGCCTTCCTGTTGTTGCCATGCAGAGAATACTTAACTAGATAATGTATAAGCATTGGGTATTGAAATGCATATGACAGTATTTGTAATAAAGGACAGGATTACATTATTTTAAGAAGCTCATTACACTTGTTGGAGACTTCCAGTGATCTCTGAGGGCTTTACCCGTAAACTAAACAGAATGCCATTCATGTGTGGTCCATAACCTGTACAGTAATCCTTTAAGCAATGGATCTTGAGCTTGTTTGCTGTTCATTTTTTACTTTGATCATGTTTTCCCAATGAAACAAGTAGATAGTTGTTAGGCAGCAGGTCTTTTTGGATAAGAAACATTTTACAAGTGGGGGTATCACAGAGATTGCTACTTTCAGCATGTTACTTGGTACTTTTATAAAGCTGAATATAAATTATAATTAGAACTGCAGTGCAAGGAGATGTGGTTTGAGTTGAGTGCTGCTTGTTTTTCTTATACTTGATTTTGACTGGCATTCCAGTAATGTATTTAAAAAGTAATTTATTTTTTCATGCCTCACAACCTTTTTGTTTCCATCTAGATATTAAGTAAGCTGTCAAGCAGCCAATGCATTTAAATATTTTTATTCTTTTACACTTTGTTTGTCTTGATTGGACTCTCATAATGAGGGTTTGGCACCCAAGGCAGCATATTTAATTAATGTTTAGTTTTTGTGGATTTGAGCATAGCTCCTCCCCTTTCTAGTTGTCCGTACCCCTTCCCATTGACCCCACCCATTCGGCTATCTCCTGCAGCCCCCCTTTGATTTGAAGTCACCAGCCGCCACTGATTGCAAGTATAACCTGTGTTTTTTTTTTTGTTTGAGGTGCACATTATTGTGCATTTAAGATGTAACAATGGTATATGTTACACAATTTAAAAGGTTTTGTATTCAACTTACAGGAGTTCGGAGTAGTCCATGAGTACTTAAGTGGTAATAAATGGTTATTGCCAATGAGTTGGTTAATGTTTTAAGTTTTGCTCAAACTCACTAGTGATTATTCATTATAAATTTGTACACACACACAAATATGCATGCAATGTATAATACACTGTTTAGTAAGACCACAATGAAATGTTTTCTAGATAAAGAATGTTGCATATCTAGAAACGTCCTTCTGGAACAAGTGGGACAGTGTTATGCTTGAGGTTTGCACAGACTAAGCAGAATGGAACCACTGTACTGGAGTGCAGTCATTATTGTTATAAGACACTTGGGATCAGCAGTGCTGCCTGTGTTACTCAAGTACAAGCAGGTCACAGCATAGGCAGCAGAAAGTAATATCCTTCTGGTTTCACTACTTTAGAAATTTGTATATGCCCAGTCAAATAAATTGTTGGTTAATCTCTGTATGGTGACTTTGCTGAAGTTATGAAAAAAGCATTTGCTTTGCTTTACTTGACAAAATATGCCATACAGCCAATTCCAATAAATTCTTAGTAAATGCATAACTTTTTGAACTGCTTTTTTGATCATTTGTCAGAAACCAGTATAAATAGAATACATCTGACACCTGTAACTTGAATATTATGAAGTCTTTTAAACTGTATAAATTACATACATATTTGGTATAACTTAATAGCCCAATAATATATACCTCAAACAAAATAAACAGTTTCTTACATAGTTACTGGTTTTTAGTTTTTCTGTTTATAATACCGTGCTGCTGAACTTGTGAATGCCACTAAAATGTATGTCTAACTGCTTCTATAAATGTAACTCACAAAGTGAAATATTTGTGTAGTTGCAAGGATAAAATAAATTCAGGCAGTATAAAAAGGTCAGCTGTATTGCTGAATGAACTTTTATAAACAATAAACTGAGATTTTTATCCAGCAGGAACAATTTTTGATAACTACAGCAATATGACTGAGTCAAGCTTTGGGCTGTTACTGTGTATGAATAAAAATGAGTGGAAAATATCCATTTTAAAACTGTTGTAAAATATTTAATTCTGTACTAAACTAGGGGACCCAAAGGTGTTTGTAATATGCATGTGTCTAGTTTCTATGCTGCATGTCCGACATGTGACGCATCTCTCAGACTAAATACATTGCCTCATTGCATCTCATGTTTCATACAACTGCTTTTCACTATTAAAGAAACATTTACTTTACCACTGAAGCTGATGCTGGTAAAGAAGCATGTATTACCATTAAATATTGCAGTGTATACAGTACATATAACCTCTGTAATTATTTGAGCTTATACTGCTGTTAACATGCTTCAATAATAACAACTTTTGAAAAGAAAACGCATTAATCTCACAATACTTCAATATACCTAGTATCAAAAAACACACACACACAAAACTGAAAAGTTTTAAATCATCTATCCCTTCCCAGCGAAACATAATTTTTACCCAAAATGCATTTTCCCCATGGTTAACTATAAATAAATACAAGAAGAATTGCAGTATCCCGATGGGAGATGTAAGGGTCTTTCCTCAAATGTATGCTTATTTTATAGCTTATTTGATATTTGAAACTGGGATTTCTTAAAAGCTCTACTTTTAATGTATCATTCATTTAATGCCATATGTTTGACAAAACATTGCTGAAAGAAATTTGTCACAGTGAATAGAACTATACTTTAATTACACATTGCAAAAGTTATATAATCTGATAAGCTACCAATTGTTGCATCTGAAACAAAGCAGACAATGGCAACTCTGTCATATATAAATTACTACACTTTTGATTCTTCCTTAAAATTGCATATGAAAACATTATTCATTTTTGAAAAAGTTGTCAGAAGTTACGTTTGACTAGAAATGTCTTTAAACTTGTAAAGGATTATTTGAAACTCACAGCTATAATCATACAAGAATATGATTAAAAAAAATGTATCCTGCTCCCCACACCCCAAGCTAATGACGTATACCAACTGTATAATGTATAGCATACATACAAAGTACATAGAACTGTATGAACATGCAATACCTTTAACATTTTCGCCAAGAGCCTCTGCACAGCCACACGCACCCCTTGCTAATACAGTATGTGGATGACGTCATACTTGTGCACATCTGACAACATAACACACTTCCAAATAATTACTCAGGAAGCTTTAACAGCGACTGAAGCATGGCTTTGTAGCACACAACTCATGTTCAACCCTAAAAAAAGCTACTACTATTTCCCCAAGTCATTCTGTAATGAATAAACAAAATGTAAAGTCCTCTTTACTGATAATACAACCATTGAAGTCAATTCTCATTGGAGATAGTACTGGATAACAATCTCAAATTCAACCTGTATATATAAAATTGCATAAGAAAAACTCATCAAAAACTAGGGATGCTTTACAGATTCAAAAACTTTCTCACAAACTCAACTAAAACTACACTTGCCACTGCTCATCTCCTCCACACAATTCTTTCTGGTGCTCCCATTTTTTCTAACCTTCAGGCATCACAAAAATCAAAACTTGAACAACACTATAACAAAGTTGCTAAACACCACTTTCAGAAACCACCCCTCTGTAGCACTAGTTAGAACTACCCCATCATACAACATATGCACAGCTACTTATCTCCTGTAAAGTTATCCAGAATCCATCTGTTTGTCCAGTACTAAAGCACATTCGATACAACTATGTTCCCAGTCTGTCATTACGTTCATTGACCAAAAGCTCCTATCTGTCCGCAGACCTTTCATATCTGCTGGGCATTGTCTGTACTCATACCACGTTGCTAATGCCTGAATCTCCTTACCTGTATCCATCAGGTCAGGACCCTCCCTCCCGTCCTTTAAAAACAATCTGCTCTTGCTCAACACCAGAATAAACTATCTCTCTAAATGTGAGCAAGTACCTATTCATACCTTGCACCTTGGGTGGTGTAAGCCAGGGAACCTTGTTGGCTAAGCTTACGTACGGCTTTGGGCTGATGGCCTAGTTACCTACCTATGAACCTCTTTGCTCTCCCTTCTTTACTTGCTTACTTCCTTACTTATATCTGTCTCAGTCCCCCTGGCTTTCTCTGTAAATGAACCATAAGCCTGCTTTTCTCTCACTTCATATAACAATTCCGCAACATCTTTAATTTCTGTGCAAACTGGCTAAACCTTTTCTATTAAATCATTGTCCTGTAACTTATATTTATTTATAACCAACGTTTTCATCTTATGTCTAATTTGGTATAATTCTTTAAATTGTAGTTGTTTGTTGTATTTTTAAACACTGTAAAATTATTGTTCTTAAAATATTTTGTAATACTTTGGAACTTTTCTCCCATGCTTCTGTTAAAAATGGTGTCCTACACAGTCAAACTTTCCCAGTAATGAAATGTCCCTCACTAAATAAGTAAATTAAATGAATGAATAAATAAATAATCAATCTCTTGCAAGGTAAATGTTTTCATGAAAAATCTCATTCCACTATATATTTTTAAATCACACTAGCTTATAATTTTAAATTTTGGCCTCCCACTCTCCATGTGAGATTTTGCCAAGGTCTGTTTTGTTCCCTTTTCACAAAGACATACTGCTAGGTAAAATGGTGACAATTCCAGATACCATTAAGCATGTCCGAGTCCATATGCATCTCCAGCAGATTGATATTTCATGGCAGAATAATTTCATATCTGTCAGTGACTGGCTTGGATTTTAACACTTCCAGACATCTGAACAGGAAAAAATGTGTTTTGGAAAATAAACAGATTGAGTCTGTATTCACTTGCATCTTTGTTACTTCTCTTTATTTCAAAGTATTTGACATATATCATTTATAAAAGTAAGTTTTTTATGTCCCAGTCCTTTGTAAGTGAAATGAGTATTTTACACCATTGCCATAAATAAACATATTTAGCATATATGAATTATAAGACATTTGACTTTCCAGTTTGATTTCCAGACATCAGAAGCTCAAATTCAGAAATTGGCTCACACCAACAAATTGATGAAATGACCACATGCAGACTGTTGTGTATCGTTTGCAGGGAGCAAATGTATGGAAGTCCATGGTGATTGATAGCAAATATGGCCACAGAGAGGATAATAGGACACAAATGTCTCGGGATGTGATATAATAGATAATGTGGTTATGTTAGAGGCATTACTTACCCTGAAAAGTGAAATGTGTCATAGCCTGTCAACATGAAGAATACCGATTCATGACTGCATTTGTTTCCCAGACATGTTGTAAGCCATGCCTTGATAAATAAGAGCTATGTATAATCATGTGTAGGCCTCATCCTTAAAAGAAGAATTCCTCTTTTCCTGATGTAGAAATGTGAGGGAGGCAGCTGCTGATGTATTTGAGGGTGAGATAACCATGTGCTAGTATTATACTGCCTGTATATGTTTTTAATATGTATCGGCAGATTTCTGTTATTACATTGAAAAACCTAAGTCTTGGAACAGAACCACAATCAAAGTAAAAAAAAAAATATATATATATATATATATTTTTTTTTATACAGTGGCAAGCCTCCTTGCATCCCCACACCCCATGCTACTTTATGTATACACCGGCTTCAGTATTGCACTACATTGGGCAAAGGACATAAATACTGATAACCGACATAAATGCAAGATTTGAGGAGTGTTCAGTTTGTTGGACATTTGCCCTAACAAATGTTTCTGGTATCATCTATGTACCTTAATGATGATTTGATCGTGTCCAATTGCATCTTTCAGTCTTACTGTAATATTAATTGTCAGACTCGGGCTATGTCTGAAAATAATCTATTTTGGATCAGTGTACCTACCTAGTTAACAAAGAAGTAATTACCTAAAACTAAACATGGAGTTTGGCATAGGTTTCCCATCTCCACTGCTTGATACTTTAGACTTTGTGAAGCAGACACATTAACTACATAATGTCGGTCATGGAGTGCCAGGGACATACACTCAGTGACCTTCTTGTCATGCTGCCACTATGGAGCTGCAGTGTTTACCGAAAAGTAAATGTGCATTAAACTATAATGTAATAAAGACATCAAGAAAGAGTATCTGAATATATAGTTCAAAACTGGCATAAACACAGCTATAGCTATAGAAAACTCTGCATAGCTAACTGTATAAAAAGGACGCTGTTTTTATTAGTATGTATATAATGACTGTCCTCTCAGAAAAAAAAGAATTACGAACTGGGAAAAAAAAATATCAATTCCTATTATAGCTAGGGAGAACATCTTCACACACTGTTAACATTTGAAGTCCATTTGATGAAACAGCCTTTGGTTACTATATTAAAATTATTGTTAAAAAAAGCATTTTACTAGTGGCATTGCTAGATAGTAAAAATTTTCAGTTCCAGAGCCCATGGTGGCAAAATTCAACTGTAAACACAAAAGAGTATCAAACTGTGAAAGCAGTTCCCACACAAAGCTCTCAGTATGGCAAAAAAACGATAGATGCCTCGGCTCGGACACACAGAACTTTATTGGACAACACTCTAAACAGATAGATAAACGTTAAGCGCTTTCATCTGCTAGTGCAGACTTCCTCAGAACGTATAAACTGACATTACAGTGCTCCTTATATATCACTTATATGCCATTTTGGCGCCAATAATGATTAATTAATTGAAAACTGTTTTAGGGACTTCCTAAACAATTATTTAAGAATGCATTTGTCACACATATATTTCAATAAACAAGACTACTTTGTTCATATACAAAAACATTAAAAACAATGATTACATATTATAAAAATACTTATGTTGTTAAAAATACATTTGTTATAAAATTGTAATAAAATCAAACTGATATGATGCAAAATGCAGTCATGCTCCCATAACGCTAAAGATGCATGATACCCATCATATTAACTAGCTCTATAATAACTTTTAAAATACTAATAATACATAATTGAATGACTGTATCAATGTCATATAAATATAAATGAATAGATAGTGGAATGACCTTACAATTAATCCTAACTAATTCATAGACTAATACATTGAAAGGTAAATACATTATTTATTTAGTATTAAAAAGGGTTTTATACTAATGAAGTCATTGATCCCTGGGAAATTAGTCGCATCCGTGGAAATCTGCCACTTGCTCTCTCTCATTGCAAGAATTGCTTTAAGATTTCCACCATAAGGAGATGGTTCTACCTTATCAATGATGTTATACTTAAACTGATGACTATCATTGGTATTTTTTATATGTCGATACAGGGCATTTCTATCATCTTTTTTACTGATGGCGTATTGATGCTCATATATGCGTCGTTTAAAATATCTTTCGTTTTACCTATGTAGTATGCATTGCATGCTACACAGGTAGCTATATATATCACAAATTTAGAGTTACAATTGCCCTGTCTGCTAGGTATAAAGGTTTTGTTGATATTACCTAGCCTACATCCTCTATCTACCCTGATAAATTTGCATTGATTGCAATGTCCACATTGTGTAGTGCTCTTATTGACTCTATCTTCTTCCCTTTTATTATTTTCTAATAACCTTTTTATATTAAGTCCTGTCCTATACACTATATTAGCCTGAATGCCTAACACTTGCATAGCTTCCTTATTTACAACAAACTGATTCCACCGTTCCTTTATACATGCTTCAATGTATTGTACCATGGGTGAATAGGTTAATACGCATACCCTTTTGCTATGCTCCAATGCCACATTGTCATCTTTATTTCCTATTATGTTTTTATAGTTTCCTAATAGCGGCTTGTACTTGTAATCCCATTCCCCTATAATATACTTGTTGATGCCTTTTAATAATTTCTCAGGATAACCTCTATTGATAAACATCTGTTTAATGCATTCAATTTCTTTAACCATGATGTCTTTTGTCGATGACATGCGGGCTGCCCTTATACATTGTCCTTTATAGATGTTCCTGAACACATGATGAGGGTGATTACTGCCGTAGGCTAAGTAATCATTGGAGAATGTATCCTTTCTGTAAATACGTGATATGAATCCCGATTCTCCATGACTGATGTGTGTATCTAAATATGATATTCCATCTTCCTTTATAACATGTGTAAATCTCAAAAAATCAGTGGTGCTGTTGATGTAACTGACAAACCTCTCTATATCTGACAAGGGACCATCCCATAGAATGAACAAGTCATCTAGGAACCTGGTATAATACACAATATGATGGTAATATTCTGATTTGAAAATGTGTTCCGATTCCCATTCGAGCATTACCAAGTTGGCAAAAATGGGGGAACAAGATGCCCCCATGGCAACTCCTCTAATCTGCTTGTAATACTCTTTTTCAAACTTGATGTAATTGTGGTCCAATATCAATCCCATCATGTCAGTGATTAGACTTATCCTATCCCATGTCATATTAGTATGTTTCCTCAAACTACTACAGAAATAGTCCAATCCCACATCTTTAGGGATACAGGAAAATAAGTCAATCACATCTATGGTTATAAATTTGAGTTCCTTTTTCCAGATCTGGGATGCGAGTTGTCCTAAGAACATCCATGAGTCCTTGATCAAATGTGGTGTATTCATGTATACTGGTTTCACCCATCTGTCAATAACTGTACCCAAAGGAAATGTTTTTGCCCTACTTCCTGAAATGATGGGCCTGAAAGGTGGATGTTCTAAATTCTTGTGTACCTTTGGGATCCCTACTATTGTGGCCAACACTGGAAAATCCACTTTTAAATACTCATATGTTTCAGTTGTTATTCTTTTATCTAACAAGTATTCTTCTAGTGCCAAATCAATACGTCTGATGATTTGATCGTGTCCAATTGCATCTTTCAGTCTTACTGTAATATTAATTGTCAGACTCGGGCTATGTCTGAAAATAATCTATTTTGGATCAGTGTACCTACCTAGTTAACAAAGAAGTAATTACCTAAAACTAAGCATGGAGTTTGGCATAGGTTTCCCATCTCCACTGCTTGATACTTTGGACTTTGTGAAGCAGACACATTAACTACATAATGTCGGTCATGGAGTGCCAGGGACATACACTCAGTGACCTTCTTGTCATGCTGCCACTATGGAGCTGCAGTGTTTACCGAAAAGTAAATGTGCATTAAACTATAATGTAATAAAGACATCAAGAAAGAGTATCTGAATATATAGTTCAAAACTGGCATAAACACAGCTATAGCTGTAGAAAACTCTGCATAGCTGACTGTATAAAAAGGACGCTGTTTTTATTAGTATGTATATAATGACTGTCCTCTCAGAAAAAAAAGAATTACGAACTGGGAAAAAAAAAATATCAATTCCTATTATAGCTAGGGAGAACATATTCACACACTGTTAACATTTGAAGTCCATTTGATGAAACAGCCTTTGGTTACTATATTAAAATTATTGTTTAAAAAAGCATTTTACTAGTGGCATTGCTAGATAGTAAAAATTTTCAGTTCCAGAGCCCATGGTGGCAAAATTCAACTGTCAAGGAGGAGGCCACCTCCTAAGTAACCTAATCCTTCTGCCATGTCCTGATGTTCAGATAGGTGCCAGGACTGGTTTTATTACCATTTTTGGTTTCTGGAGCTGAAATCATTTTTTACTGCTGCAAAGCAGTACTACTGGAAAACCGTATTTCATCTGTACTTTTCAGAGTTCATACTTATTTGACATTTTTTTATGCAGCTTCTCATTCTTACATTGTAAGCTGTTCAGCAACTTTACCAGTGAAAATCCATGAAACCACTGTGTTCCACCCTATAAATGTGTGTCATCTGTACCATTAGCTACCCTAGTCACATCTTATACCATATTTGCTGTGGCTTTTTTCCATTCACAATTTTCTTCTAGAGTTATCTTGTTGGACATTCCTCGTCTGGCATTAAGCCCTGGAAATTTACAGGAAAAATAGCAAATATCCTGATATTTTAGGACATGTACAGGTGTAGTGACCATAATCAAAACACCAGAGTGATGACATCAGTAACATCTGCCACAAAAACTTGACAACACGGACGTGAACAGTGTATCACCCATGAAATGAACAAGGAATATCCTGTCGTATGCAAATTAAAAGTAAAAAAAAAATATGTATATATATATATTTTTTTTTTTTATTTGCAGGGGAACCCCACCCCCATTCTCCCTGTAATTATATGTATATATATATATATATATATATATATATATATATATATATATATATATATCTGTATATATGTGTGTGTATATATATATATATATATATATATATATATATATATCTGTATGTATGTATGTGTGTATATATATATATATATATATATATATATATATATATATATATATATATATGCACACTCCAGGATTACTCTGTCCCCAAACCAGAGACTGTCGATCTCGCATACCTGTCTGATATCTATGTTGTCTACTATAGTGTGTCGACCTAACAGATGTTGAAAATTGGGAGTTTTGACTAAAATCACAGCTTCTATGTACACATACATTGAATGATTAGGATGTCTGATATAAAATGTTTTGCATAAACACTGAATTTCACTTGTCTGAACAGATCATATTAAATTCATAAAGTACTCATCTGAAATGAATCTGGCAATTTAGTGCAGAGTGTTACGACAATAGGCTACGGCTCTGAGTTTGATTCCCTTGATCTCCGTTTAGCTACTGTGCAACTTGTAGATCACTCTCCCCAGGAGTGATCATGGCATGACCTTGAAAGGAGACAATTGAGCCTTTGAGTTTAAATGTTAAAGAAATAAATGTAGATAAAAAACTTATAAAAAAAATAAATTTGGAGCCAGTTCTTAATGAAAGGTCTTGTAATAATCTAGTGACATGGCTTCAAGAACAGAGAGCATACATTTCATTAAGTTGATTACTGTAGTGTACAGTCTAATTTTGGTAGTTTCTTAGCGTGTTGTCTACCAATTATTTCCAAAAGAGAAGGGAAAATATGGAAATGATAATATCAGACTGTCAAATTAATTTCTTTGTTCTTTTCTAATTATAATCTCAGGCAAGGATTACCACTGCATGCTTTCTTAAATAAATGAGTGAAATGTGTAGGTATATTCATTTTATGCCAGAATCACTTGTGTACATCAAAGGAATATATTCATACAAATGATAAGTTGTGCATTCCTTAACACATTAAAAATGTATAAAAGCAATACTGCTGCAGTCTCTGAGGGCCACAAATTCATTTTTCAAGGGCCGCAAGCACCAGTCAGTTGGATGTTGCCCTCCAGTACAGGGAATGATCATGAGGTTTGAATGATTGCCCTGCAAAAAGTGGTTAAGAGATTTGATACAAGTTTCCTAGCAGTACGTGAAATGATTAGATGATCGGAAACATGTTACCCTCCAGCGCATGCCATGATGGTGAGATTTGATGCATGTTGTTTTCCAGTGCATGGCATGATCATGAGATTTGATGCATGTTGTTTTCCAGTGCATGGCATGATCATGAGATTTGATGCATGTTGTTTTCCAGTGCATGGCATGATCATGAGATTTGATGCATGTTGTTTTCCAGTGCATGGCATGATCATGAGATTTGATGCATGTTGTTTTCCAGTGCATGGCATGATCATGAGATTTGATGCAGGTTGTTTTCCAGTGCATGGCATGATAATGAGATTTGATGCGTGTTGTTTTCCAGTGCATGGCATGATCATGAGATTTGATGCATGTTGTTTTCCAGTGCATGGCATGATCATGAGATTTGATGCATGTTGTTTTCCAGTGCATGGCATGATCATGAGATTTGATGCATGTTGTTTTCCAGTGCATGGCATGATCATGAGATTTGATACATGTCATTGTCTTCTAGTGCATGGCATGATCATGAGATCTGATACATACTCCACTCCAGTGAGAGTGTGGAGTGAGCAGGAGATTTGATGCATGTTGCCCACTAATGCAAGGAATAGTTAGGAGATTGAGTACATCAGTATCATTTTTGGAATGCACAATTTTGTGAGTGTAAAATGGCACTTCGGCAGTATTTCATAATCTTAAATGGGATTCAGACAAAATTCTAGTCTGATATAGTGTTATGATAAGGCATACTATGAAGCTGAGGAGAATGACATTAAAGTCCACCAGGATAACTTATTTGAAAAGAAAGACAGTACAAGACTGACAAGAACACTTAGATTTTTACAGTTAGACTACAGAGTCTAGAATTGCTAAATTTCATTTCTGTTCTGTAGCTTTTTTTTTCAACAAAACAAACTCTGAGCCATCTGACCAAGTGAGCCCTGTAAATGTGTTGCTAATCAATTGAAACCCATTTGTTTAGTGGTAGAAAGTTCATATAAACAGGGACCTGTTTTACAACTGCTAAATTATAAATTAGTGCTTGATAATAAATGTTGTTGGCCTTTGTAAATAGTGTCTTAGAATTATGTGTAATCTGAATAGATGATTACAAATGCATTAGCTGAATATTTTAATTAAACAATGAATTATATACAGATACTATGATAAACCTCATCACTAGAAAGACTGCCTAGCATTATAGGTTCATAGGTAGGTACTAGGCTATTGGCTCTAGGGCCTATATATGCCTAACCAAAAAGGTACCCTGGCTTTCGTCTCCCAAGAAAATTATTTTCCTGTGCCCCTGTTGAGCAGAGCTCCAGAGGTGATCCCCGCGGTGAATTTCCTATTTCCCATCCAGTCATCAAGATTTTTCTTGAAGAGTGCTAATGAGGAGCTTTGTTTGATATAGAGTTTGTTCCAAAATATGGCAAGTCTCTGGGACAGGAATCTATCCCTCCAGCATGTTCTGTTTATTGTGGTGACCAGGTTTAGGTCCCTAGAGCATGTAGCTCGGAGGGATTAGGATTTCTTTAGGTGTAGCATGTCCAACACCTCTGGGTTTGACATAGCTTTATATTTTAGGCAGAAATGGCCTATGAGTAGGTAATATGCAATAGAGTAAAGCTGGAGTTTTTTAAGACTGTCTGCGTGTGGCATCTGTCTGAGGCCAGTAATCCTCTTTGTCAGGTATTTCTGTGGCCTTTCCAGTTGTAGAGGGGCATTGTACTCTAATGGGTATAATGAGTGATGATTGCAGGGCAACAATGACCTCTTTTTTTTCCTGGATGAGAAACCTTTTGTGATGAGGTGTGCCGGGTAGAAGGATTTATCTGACTACTGTGGCAATGTGATCATCAAAGGAGAGACTACTGTCCACCTGTTTCCTCAAGGTCGGTCTCATCATACTTTCAGTGTTAAGTAGACTGCCACCGATGTGGTAACTCATGGGTACAGAGTTTTTACCAAAGGGCACTTTTTTGGCATAGAGCTTGAGGCCATGGCTGTGACACCAGGCATCTGTCTCAGTGAGGCCCTTTTGTAGGATAGCCACATCTTTAGGAGTTTTAATTATGGCTCCTAGTTTGCAATCATCTGCGAACTTTATTAGCCAAAGACCTTCTGTGCTAGCCTGTACTTCAGAAAAGCAGATACCAAATGGGAGATGACCCAGGACCTGAACCCTGTGGTACTCAACTTGTCACTGATCGGAGGTTGGATTTAGAGTCTGCTACTTTCACAGTGTGGGTTCTGTCAGTGAGCCAGTTGGCAACCCATCTTGTGACATAGGGATTTATACCTAGTTTAGTGAGTTTATCTATAATTACAGAATGGGGAATGGTGTCAAAAGCCTTGGTGAGATCTAGATAGGCTGTGTGAAACACCTTACCATCATCTACAGCTTTGGTGACTGCTTCAAAGAAGTCCATCAGGTTTAGGAGACATGATCTGCCTTTTACAAACCCAAACTGGGTGGTGTCCAGAGTTTGGAGATTACCAATGTCTGTTTATATGTTCCATGATAATACGTTCCATGGCCTTGCAGACCAGGCTCATTAGGCTGATGGGGCAGTAGTTTCCAGGGTCTGTGATGGCTCCCCCTTTGTGGGCTAACCATTGCTGTGTGCCATTCAGTGGGCACAAAGCCTGAGGGGAGGCTATGATTGAACATGGTGTGTAGGTGGGGTGCCAGTTCATTCTGTAGTTTATGTAAAATGCAGTCTGGGATATTGTCAGGTCCCATGGATGCTGTATTCTTGGCTTTGGAGAGTGTTTTTTTTTACCTGTGCAGCCGCCATTACAGGAACTTTGCATTCTTCCGGTATAGAGATGGGCCCTTTAGGGGGTGAAAACCTATCTGCCAGGATGTTGGTGATATCTGTTGTTTCTGTATATTTAGTGCCATTGTGCTGTAACTCAGAACAGATCTGAGCATTGCCATTGAGATTCTTGACGTAGCTATAGAATGCTTTGTGGTTGTCTTTAGAATCCGTGGCGATTTTGTTTTCGTAACTAGCTTTGGAGGATTTTGAGGCATCTCAGCTTCTTACTGAGGCTGACCAGGGAGTTCCTCCAATCATGAGATTTTACTCTCTTTTGCAACAGTTTCTTCTGTTGTAGAGTTTATTTATGGCAGGGGACCACCAGATTGGCTTCCTTTTTTGGAGGATAGTATCTTGGTTCTGTTAGGGATAGCACAATCCATGCACTCGTCTAAGTGCTTCTAAAGTGCATTTGTGTAGGATTCAGCTGTCATACCTCTATTGTCTGTCTGCAGGGGTGTCATGAAGTTTGCCGCTTCTGTCTTAAGCGTGAAACTGGCTTTGGAGAAATTTCTTTACGGCTGTTTCCCTAATGGGGGCGGGATGTGCATGTCTAGGGTGATTAGCTTGTGGTCGGATCTGACCAACAAGGAATTGACCTCTGGTGTGGAACACCAGTCACCCATGTTGGTAATGACCAGGTCTAGGATATCACTGCCCCTGGTGGGGTGTAGATAAGTTGATCCAAGGTGTTGGAATTTATGAATTCCAGAAAATGTTGAGCAAGGGAGTTGGTACATGAGTAGTGTTCCCAGTTAATGGGGGGTAGTTGAAATCCCTCATTATTATGGTGTTGGGTTGTACCCTAATATTCTCCAGTATATCAAGAAATGAGGAGTGGGAATCCTGGGGCATGGTGGGGATCTGTAGAAAGTTACAATTTGGATTGCAGTCTTGCCCAGAGTTAGTTGCACTTGGATAATCTTGGATGCATTATGCTGAGCAACTATCCTGGAGGTGTGGATATCCTTAATGAATATGGACACACCTCCACCTTTGGTGTTCTGGTCAAGGTTAGGTGGCTGAAATGTGTGGTATTAATTATAGCCAGGTAATGCAGGGGTGCTCTCTGGAATATTGAACCAGGTCTCGGCCAGTGCACAGATGTCGATGTTCTCCATTTTAAGGAGTTCGAGTGTATGCATTTTGAGGTTTAGACTTCTAGCATCGAATAGCATTACACTCCTCATTATGAGTTTGCTGATATTCTTTTTTATTGCCTGACGTATCTGTGGTGTCACAGTGTCCAAGGCTTCATAAACATTTGGAGAGGGCATTTCTTTTGCCTTCTTGAGCTATACTGTGAATGCTTTCTAATGCAGCCCACAATTCAGAAAGAACTCCTTTAGTCAGAAAAAAAATATGCTTGTGAAAGCTAACACCTGTGATCTGTACTACTTATACTCCTAGCTAGAAGCTAATTGTATTTATTCAAACTGGAAAAAGCAAACCATTACCTTAAAACCAAAAAGCAGCCAGATCCAAAGTGTAATCTAATGAAGCCTGTAACTCTCAGCTTCTTTCTTTTCTTAAAAAGCTTCAGGAAAAAAATATAAGAAAAACAGTTCAGTCACAGCAGGTACACAGAAAAAGACACTATTGGAAAAGAGAGATTTTACACACATGTACGCTCACACAAATCATTGACTTAAACTTATTGCTGTTTTTATTAAAACTAAGATCTAACATTCTCATTTTTATTTTCACAAAATGCAAAATAGCATTTATATTTAGTATTACTAACAACCTGTGTTAAATAAAATGGTTTTGCAATACCACTGTATCTTTTTTGTAAACAAAATACCAAGGTGCTTATTTATTACCTAGTGAACCTCAAAATGTTAAGTGTATATAATTGTACTTGGGTCCTAAGGAAAACAACACTGTTACAGAAAAGAAGAATTGGTCTGTTCCACAGGTCTGTGTGTGTATATGTATGCATATGTCAGTGTGTGCATGCAAATAGCTGCATGATGGCTATTTATTTGAGGGTTAAGTCATTAGTAAAAGTTGATGTCAGGATTAAAATCCACATGACTATAACAGGATACACTAATATACTTGAGTAGCATTACGTGGAAACTGTTACATGACCATACCTCTCAACTATCCAGATTTTTGCCTCATAATTTTTAGTCTGCTTTTCATAAAATGTGTGGTTTTCTGTCAAATAACTGAGGATTTTAATCAGTAAATAATGACAGACATTTAAGTTTCAGATTTCATGTCTTCAGAAAATGCATGCTAACACAAATCCTGTTCTAATAACTTTTTAAGGTTATAAGAGCAGTATTTAAAATATGTCCCTATTTTTGGGCCTTTGTACCTCCATTGTTTTAGGCTTTCTCCAGATTTCTTGTGCTAAGAGGTTGAGAGAAATGTATGTGACCATTTCCAGGGAGCAGTTTGTTGCTGCTGCTAATAGTAAAATTAAGAGAGAGCCTGTGTCATCTAAGATTTGCACACAGTTTTGCCATTCCATATAAATAGTAAGCTTAAAATAGCAAGATCTTTTGGACGCTGCCATTTAGGTTTGAAGTTAGGCCAAATGAAATCCATTTTGACCAGCATATAAATGGGTGTACTTGAAAATACTTAAACAAATAAATGTCGACACAAGATGATTAAAAAAAACAAAACTGCTCATGATCCGAGATATAATGTCAGAGTATGCAAGTAAGAATGTTTTTTGTTGTGGAGCTTGCCTCCCATGATCCATTCCACTTAAATATTTCAACTCAGAGATTGCACGGTACTTGGGAAAAGATACCTCTCAACTGTCCAGATTTTTGCGTAATATTTTCAGTCTATTCCTCATAACATATGTGGTTTTCTGCCAAATCACTGGGATGATCTCTGGACTGAAGTCACTAAATATTTACATACATTTGAGATTCAGACTTCAAATCCTTCAGAAATGCATAATAAAGCAAACCCTTTTATTCTAGCAAATTTCCAAGTTTAAAATAGCAGTATTTAAAATCTGTCCCTTTATTTGGGCCGCAGACCCCCCTCCCCCCCATTATGTCAGTCTTTGTCCAGATTTCTTGCACTAAAAAGGTTGAGAGCTATGGTAAAGACTTTTTCCCCAACACCCAGTTTTATAGTGGAAATTAAATGTCATTCAGCTGCTTTGTTGACCAAACATACATTGCTTGGTAGTATGTGCATCTGCTTTATTGAAAATGGGATAGGGGTGGGAGTATATGTGCATTTGTTTGGGAGTTAGAGTAAGGGATAGATAAGGACATAGCTTGTGTGTGTGTGTGTGTGTGTGTGTGTGTGTGTGTGTGTGGTGGTGCATTTGTGTGCGTATTTTGTAGTGGTAGTGCTACAGAATTTTTTTTTAATATAAGGTGTAGGGTAAGTGTGGGCAGATTTAGGGTTAGCAACTTAGTAATGCATGCTAGCCACACACCTTACCCTAATAAAAACTTTCCATAACATTATCACTATTCAGGCAAATTTGGGTTTACTGTTATGGAAGGATTTTAGTTTAAAGATCACCAAAGGAAATTGTTTTGTTTTTTGGAGGTTCAGTGTTTAGGGCTTTCAGTCTTCTGCATATTCACACTGATCTGTGTTGCTGTTTTATCTTTGGTGTTACATACATTCTGGCATTTCTCAGGTAATCATAAATATAATATTGAATAAGCAAGGAAAAAATGTAGTTTTGTGCATGTTTGTTGTATATAGCATGTATCCAGGATTTCTTTTGCAGTGGTACTATTTACTGTAAGGGTTTTCCTAGTGTAAGGTATCAGGTTATGAGCAGGAATTGCCCCCATCCCACCTTTTTAATGTTTGCTAATGCTAAGCCTATCCCTACCACTAACCCTACCCAAACCTGTTACCTTACCTTAAAAAATGTTTTTTGTAACACCACTATTGTTCAGACAAATTTGGTTAGTATGTAGTGGTGGGGTTTTGTTTTAGTAATGGAAAGTAAACTTTCTTGTTTACTTTTCCAATAGTTTTGTTGGTTTTGTTTTTTTGGTGAGGTTTTTTTTTTTTTTTTGAAATGTTGGCATATGTCTGTGTGTATGCGTATATATGTATATAAAATCTGTATTAGATAGCAGATTTCATATCTTGTTAAAACATAGAATAATTAGATTTCAAAAAATAATGGAAGCACTAAACTTAAATACTTGCATGCTGTTACAACCAAACCTCAGATTAAATAATGAGATTATAAACTTGGATAACTATCCGCTCATTAAGAAATGCATTGTCTTGCATATTTACAGACATAGGAAGAAACCTTTAGAAAACACAAGGAATATCCTTAACTTTTCAAAAGGGTACATCATAATGCTAAGGCAAATTAGAGAACTGTGCACTTCAATAATAGGAGAGTTTGAAGTAAACGATCAACATAAATACCCTCTTCTCGCTAGTAAAATTGTACATTACTCAGAACTGGTTACGATGAACCAAATTGTCATGGAGGGCTTCAGAAGTATGGCAATAAAGTATATATATCAGTGCATAAACTGGTATCGAATAACCAAAGTAAGTGTTCCTGTTTTCAAAAATATCGGAGTCTTGTCAGGTAACATATTTTAAAAGAATAGACAGAAGAGAAAAGACAATTATTGTTAATGTAAACTGAAAAGGGTATAGGACATATCCTTTTGTGAGTTTGTGTCTAATCTAAACTTCACATATAGCAGTTATGAATAATATGTAAACTCTCTCAACAAACTGGCAAACTCAGACTTGAGTGGCTTCTGAGGGGTTAAATAATTTTACTGTGATTAATTACATATGTTAATTTGGGTCACATGACACTGAAACTGCTTTTTAAATGGTGTTGGATAATGACTATTTTATTTGAAGAAGTCTAAGACATTCCCCGGGATTCATGAAGCTAGGCACAAGGACAGTTTTAGCCTTGTGCCGAGCGTCCCCATTACAGATGGTGCAGCAGCACCATATGACTGTTTATGAGGGCACGCTGCCGCACCCTCGACATGCACAGGAAATGTGTGCAAGCACAGAGGGGCATATTCAAGTGTTCTACGGAGGTAGAAACATGCCCCCACAGTTGCACAACCTACTATGCTTACTATTAGAGCCCGCTTCTAATAGTAAGCAATTAATTCAGTGTCCGGGGATATTGAAATGTATGTTAAGCATACAAAAATGTCCACGAACACTGAAATAAAATCAGAGTAGTAAACACACAAGCACGTAGCGGAATGGTGAGCCCCATCCCTAGAACTTTCACAATTAGATGCCCCATGTCCCTATTTTACATTTGTATTGCTTCAGTATCACAACGGACCCCGGAAACTATCGCCCTATAAGCCTGACTAGCCTGGTCTGCAAAGCTATGGAGTGTATCATCATGGAACTCTTAAACAAAGACATTGGGAACCTCCAAACACTGGATCCTACCCAATTCGGCTTTGTTAAGGGCAGATCTTGCCTCTTGAACCTGGTCGACTTCTTTGAAATGGTCACCAAGGCCATAGATGAAGGGAAGGTAGTCCACACAGCCTACCTGGACCTCGCAAAAGCCTTCAACACAATACCCCACTCGGGCATCATAAATAAGCTCACCAGCTTAAATATCAACCCCTATGTCACAAGATGGGTTGCAAACTCGCTCAGGGATAGAACCCACATGGTCAGAATTGCAGGTGCCATGTCAGACTCTAAACCAGTTACAAGTGGCGTCCCACAAGGCTCAGTCCTGGGACCTCTCTTGTTAGGTATATATTTCTGTGAGGTACAGGCTAACATGGGAGGACTATGGCTGACCAAGTTCTCAAATGACTGCAAACTTTGCGCCATAATCAACTCACCGACTGACACAAGCATCCTCCAAAAAGGTCTCACAGAGACGGATAACTGGTGCCAGAGCCATGGCCTAAAGTTAAATGCCAAAAAGTGCATAGTCATCCCCTTTGGGAAAAACAAAGTGCCCACAAATTACCACATAGGTGGTAATCCATTAAGTATGGAAGAAGTAATTAGGGATTTGGGGACCCAAGTAGATAGCAATCTCTCCTTTGACAATCTCGTTGCCAAAGTGGTTAGAAAGACCTTCTATATAGCCCACCTTATCACAAAAGGGTTCACATCTAGATCAAGAGGTCATTGTGCCCCTTTACTCATCACTCATCAGGCCCATAATTGAATACAATGCCCCATTTGGGATGTACCTTACCTGACACCTGCAGCAACTGGAAAGATCCCAAAAGTGCCTCACCAAGAGGATCAAGGGACTCAAACAGATGCCCTATGCAGATAGGCTAAAGAAACTCCAGCTCTACTAAGTTGCTTACCGCCTACTCAGAGACGATCTGTGCCTGACGTATAAAGTCATGTCCAAACCAGAATTAATGGACATGCTCCACCTCAGGAAATCCAAATCCCTTAGAGCTACACGCTCCAGGGACTTAAACCTCAGCACAAAAATAAATAGGACATGCTGGAGGGACAGATCCATATCCCAGAGGCTCCCCTCACTCTGGAACAAAATCCCAATCCATGTTAGGCAGAGCTCCTCAATGACCCTCTTCAAGAGAAATCTTGATGAGTAGATGGGAGATCGTAGGTTTACCACTGGGATCTCTTCTGTGTCCCTACTAGATAGAGGCACAGTAAACTAACCTTAAAAGGGCTATCTTCTGTGACCTACTATACAGAGGCACAGTCAACTAATTTAAAAGGGTGGCGAAAGCCAAACACACTCCATGCTTATAAATGCCCTAGGGCAGATAGCCTAGTATCAATCTATGAACCTAAGCGCAGCATGTTTGCGCATCACTGCCCCCTGCTGAGCGTAGCTTTCACATCAGAATCATTCAAGTAGAGAAAAACATGGGGAATCAAGGTTAATGTTAATAGTGTAGTGGTTAGAGCATCCGCCTAACGAACAGGCATTCACGGTTCGAGTCCAACTATAGCACATATTTTCCATCTGGAATGAATGTCGTTTTGCTGTAAAACCTACATAACATCTAAATGTGAACTGGAGTACCACATGAAATGCTTAACGAACGTTTCATTTAATCAAAGTGGTACTGTCATAATGAATAAGGTACTAGTAAGCAGGTGTAAGCACAAATAAGCAGTAGTAAACATATATAAGTTCCAATAAGCAAGTATGAATGCGCTTGTGTGGGTGTAAGCAGTGCCCAGCATAGGCAATGTATATAAGTATGTACAGATATATAATACAGAATATATATATATATATATATATATATATATATATATATATATATATATATATATATAAAGAATGAACGTTGTAACAATAAAGCATACAAAAGGAATGAGAAGGGAATCAACAGCAGCTATAGTATTATATAGTGCTGTCAGCGTATATCATATCAAGCTGGGGAGGAGTGAGCAAAGCACTGCTACTCACACCACAGGCAGGATACTCCAGTGGGAGTAACATTGTCAATCTGCTAAGTCTACTTTACAAACAATCAGAGGGTAGTCCCACCAGGATAGGATGATTGGACCTCCGACTATTACACAAGCAAGTACAGGTATGTTCAAGGACTAAATGGTGGGAGAGCCTGATAATGCATGGGTTGGGACAACATACGTGTAGGGCCCCTAATGGTCAGGAGAGGGCAATGTGTGGAGTTGTTTCATGGCTGCGATAGCAACTGGACAATGGATGGTATGCGTGTATGTTGAACTCTGGTGGGGTGGTGGAACTATGGGTATGAAATTATGGATCCATGTGTGTCAGGGTTGGATGGGCTGGTTATAATTGGACGACCTCGTGGAGGTCAGCGAGATTGTTATATCTGCATGCACACATGCATACATCTATATGTAGAAGTACATTCCCTACAACACTTTCATTCCTTTTGCAGACATAAATAACATGAAAGTGCCCTTACAAACCTCAACAGTAGATGGAATAATAGGTTGTGCATAAGGGGGAAGGGACGAAACTGTTAAAATGCAAAAGTGTATACAATGTCTGAAGTCAGTGCTGTGCTCAAAAATTCAAATGTGAGGACTTTCTCACACATGGAATCATTCCTGTGATCTGACGGCTACAGCAACGCCAATTACTAAACCGGTCTGTCTGTAAAATAATTACACCAAACTCGTACATAATTAGCTCTCGTGTAAAGTGTGCATTACCACATAGTCATACTTATTAATTTATTGTAGTGTCATGTTAACGGGAGTAAGGATGTAATGAAGTCTAAAGTCTAATCTTGAAATAGACACATGTCCCATGTGGGACAACCCAAAAATTGCGAATAATGTCCTATTGGTCGCTCATGTCACCAATGTCTGTGAACTAAAAGTATGGGATTTCTGAGGATACGTGGAGTGAGTCAACCCATGGGATTGGTCTACAGGAGTAGGGAGTGGCCAATGTGTAGTGGTGTGAATACACCGCGTATCCAACTGGATAATGGATGACTGCTGTGTTAGTGAAGTGTTGGGTGGGTGTTTGGGGAACTAGGAGTCAAGGGTATATATGCAAATGAAGCAGCACAGCAATAGTGTATTGGTTAGAGCATCCGCGTAACAAACAGACATTTCCGTTCCGAATCCCACTGCAGCACATAGCATTTTCCATCAATAATCTGTATATGAACATATTTTGACATCTGTCCGCTGTATAACCTGCATAATAACAATTAAAAGTGAACTGGAACAAAGTGTCAGTGTCATAATGAATAAGGCACTAGTAAGCAGGTTTAAGCATATACAAACACCAGTAAGCGTGTGTACGTGCATTTGCGCGGGGTATGCATTGCTTTACAGACACACACACACACACACACACACACACACACACACACACATATGTATATATATATATATATATATATATATAAATATATATATATATATATATATATAGTGGCAGACATATATTTATATATATATATATATATATATATATATATATATATATATATATATATATAGTTGCAGACATATACATATATATATATATATATATATATTTATGTATACATAACGAGTCCTACTGCAGCAAAGTGTAATCTACATGGCAAAGAATGGAATAACCAGATGTAGATGTATATATGTAGAGGTATGTGTGTGTATATCTACCCATAGCGACACAGAGATATACCTCTCCCTCTCCATAGTAAAAATGTATACCTACAGAGACAGAATACATATGCATACCCAC